>NW_027308069.1:0-211256 GCF_047496885.1 Scyliorhinus torazame
ACTTCCTGGGTCCGTATCCTTCTATTCCCATCCTATTCATATATTTGTCAAGATGCCCCTTAAATGTCACTATCGTCCCTGCTTCCACCACCTCCTCCGGCAGCGAGTTCCAGGCACCCACTACCCTCTGCGTAAAAAACTTGCCTCGTACATCTACTCTAAACCTTGCCCCTCGCACCTTAAACCTATGCCCCCTAGTAATTGACCCCTCTACCCCGGGGAAAAGCCTCTGACTGTCCACTCTGGCTATGCCCCTCATAATTTTGTAGACCTCTATCAGGTCGCCCCTCATAATTTATGATGTGGAGATGCCGGCGTTGGACTGGGGTGAGCACAGTAAGAAGTCTTACAACACCAGGTTAAAGTCCAACAGGTTTGTTTCGATGTCACTAGCTTTCGGAGCGCTGCTCCTTCCTCAGGTGAATGAAGAGGTATGTTCCAGAAACATATATATAGACAAATTCAAAGATGCCAGACAATGCTTGGAATGCGAGCATTAGCAGGTGATTAAATCTTTACAGATCCAGAGATGGGGTGACCCCAGGTTAAAGAGGTGTGAATTGTCTCAAGCCAGGACAGCTGGTAGGATTTTGCAGGCCAGACGGTGGGGGGGGGGGGGTGAATGTAACGCGACACGAATGCTCGCATTCCAAGCATTGTCTGGCATCTTTGAATTTGTCTATATATGTGTTTCTGGATCAGACCTCTTCATTCACCTGAGGAAGGAGCAGCGCTCCCGAGAGCTAGTGACATCGAAACAAACCCGTTGGGACTTTAACCTGGACTTCTTGCTGCCCTCATAATTTAGACAGAGTGGATTAAAAAAAAACTATTGAGTGCACCCAATTCATTTTTTCCCCAATGAAGGGGCAATTTAGCGTGGCCAATCCACCTACCCTGCACATCTTTTGGGGGCGAAACCCACGCAGACCATTACAGCGCAGTACAGGCCCTTCGGCCCCTCGATGTTGCGCCGACCTGTGAAACCACTCTAAAGCCCATCTACACTATTCCCTTATCGTCCATATGTCTATCCAATGACCATTTGAATGCCCTTAGTGTTGGCGAGTCCACTACTGTTGCAGGCAGGGCATTCCACGCCCTTACTACTCTCTGAGTAAAGAACCTACCTCTGACATCTGTCCTATATCTATCTCCCCTCAATTTAAAGCTATGTCCCCTCGTGCTAGACATCACCATCCGAGGAAAAAGGCTCTCACTGTCCACCCTATCCAATCCTCTGATCATCTTGTATGCCTCAATTAAGTCTCCTCTTAACCTTCTTCTCTCTAACGAAAACAGCCTCAAGTCCCTCAGCCTTTCCTCATCAGATCTTCCCTCCATACCAGGCAACATTCTGGTAAATCTCCTCTGCACCCGTTCCAATGCTTCCACGTCCTTCCTATAATGCGGCGACCAGAATTGCACGCAGTACTCCAAATGCGGCCGTACCAGAGTTTTGTACAGCTGCAACATGACCTCATGGCCCCGAAACTCAATCCCTCTACCAATAAAAGCTAACACACCGTACGCCTCCTACATCTATCTCCCCTCAATTTAAAGCTACGTCCCCTCGTGCTGGACATCGCCACCCGAGGAGGAGGGCGTGCAGACTCCACACGGACGGGGTTCGAACCCGGGACCTCGGCGCTCGCGCGCGCGAGGCAGCAGTGCTAACCCACTGCGCTCTTCCGACACCCGTCAGCGCTTTGTAACTTTCCCCGGTGACGGGCCGTCCACCCGAAAGCTCGGCATTTCTCTCTCTCCACGTACGCCGAGCGTGGCCAGCATCGTCCGTACCTGTTTGGGGCGGTGGTGGGCGCCTATCAGAGGTAAGGGGGTCACTAACCAAGGGGGTTGGGGTGTGGGAGGATCATGCGGCACCAGCCCCCCCACCCAAAAAAAATTTAAACCCCCCCTCCCAAAATTTACAGCCTTTGAGAGGTTAGCCCCCCTGTTTGGTCAAGTTGACATCAGCCCTCGACCTCTGACCCCCCAGCCCACCGCCGCCATCTTGGATTCCCGCCAATGACGTATCCGCCTTTCAGACAGCTCCTCCCGCTGTAAATACACCCGGGAGCCGGTAAACCCGCGTCTTCCCGCTTCCCCCCATCCCCACAGCCGCCGGCCGCCCGTCTCCCGGCCCCGGGACCGCCGGCCCGGCGCGGAACGAGCGAGCGCACCTCCGCCAGCTGCGCCTGCCGCCCTCCGAATGAGGCGAGGCCGGGAGAGGGGGGGGGCGTGGCTGGCTGACTCCTCCTCCTCCTCCCGCTCCTCCTCCCGCTCCTCCCCGCCTATTGGTCCAACCGCCCGTCCGTCAAGCCGGGCAGGGCTGGGTGGCACTTCCGTCGCAGGCCCGGATATCCGGCCCACCGCGCATTGGGGGCTGGGGGGGAAGGCGGGCCTCACTGCACGCAGATCCGATTGGCGGATCAGTCAGCCACGCGCCGCCTCTCCCCAGATCCTATTGGTGGATGGGGCGTGTCAATCGGCGCCGCACACTTCCGGCCCACCCGTGGGCAGAAGGGACGCCGGCCCCGCCCCCCCCTTTACTTGACCCAAGCCCATTGGCCGAAAGCGCGCGCCAATCGGATCGCCGACTCCGCCCCTCTCCTCCTCCATTCCCGATTGGTGGAACAGCGCGTCGATCAGGGAACGGAAGTCAACCCCCCCGCACCCCATTGGCGGAGGGAGACGCCCATCAGGCAGGGATGTACCCGCCCCCCCCGCCAGCTATGAAGAGAGGCGGCGGCGGGCGCAGCGGCTCCAGTCCCGGCCGGGAGCGGGGCCGGGAGCGGGGAGAGGGCGAAGCTCCGCCGCCGGCGCCGGCGGAAACTGCACGCATTTTAAAACAAAACAAATAACATGAATAAAGTTTTATAAAAAATATTTAGTCGGCCTCAGTAATTGTTATTTCGGTCGGGTGAGAAAAATATATTGTTTTATTTAATTTTTATTAATTAAATTAACGACAGCGACGGTTTTGATTCCGTGGGCGGGCGGTTGGGATTTGAATCCGAGGGGGGCGTGCGCGCCTCCGCGGCGACGTGCGCGTACTTCCGGCGGGCCGCCACGTAATTTCCGGTGGGCGTGCGCGCACCTGGGGGGGCGTGCGCGCACTTGTGGGGTACCCCCCCCCCCCCGTGTGTGTGGCGCGGGTTGAGTGAGGAGGGGACGCGGGGAGTGGCCGAGGTCCCGGCGCGTGACGTTTTCGCCGACGTCAGCACGCCGCCCCGCCCACTCGCTCACGGCGGGGCGGGGGCGGGTTAAATGGCGGCGGGCGGCGGCGGCGGCGGGTTCCCCCCCGCCAGGTGGTGCTTCAGCCGGCAGCAGCTGGACGACAGCCCGTCGCGGCGCGGCGGAGGCCTGGACCGCGACCGCGAGCTCTCCTACCGCCAGCAGGCGGCCAACCTGCTGCAGGACATGGGGCAGCGGCTCAACGTGTATCCTTCGGGGAGGGATGGGAGGCTTCAGGGGAGAGGGTAGGCCCCAGGCCCCAGCGTGGAGGAGCAGAGGGCCCCAGCGTGGAGGGAGTGGGCCCCAGCGTGGAGGGAGTGGGCCCCAGCGTGGAGGGAGTGGAGCAGTGGACCCCAGCGTGGAGGGAGTGGGCCCCAGCGTGGAGGGTGGAGGGAGTGGGCCCCAGGGTGGAGGGAGAGGGCCCCAGGGTGGAGGGAGAGGGCCCCAGGGTGGAGGGAGAGGGCCCCAGGGTGGTGGGAGTGGGCCCCAGGGTGGTGGGAGTGGGCCCCAGGGTGGAGGGAGAGGGCCCCAGGGTGGAGGGAGAGGGCCCCAGGGTGGAGGGACTGGGCCCCAGGGTGGAGGGAGTGGGCCCCAGGGTGGAGGGAGAGGGCCCCAGGGTGGTGGGAGTGGGCCCCAGGGTGGTGGGAGAGGGCCCCAGGGTGGTGGGAGAGGGCCCCAGGGTGGAGGGAGTGGGCCCCAGGGTGGAGGGACTGGGCCCCAGGGTGGAGGGAGTGGGCCCCAGGGTGGTGGGAGAGGGCCCCAGGGTGGAGGGAGTGGGCCCCAGGGTGGAGGGAGTGGGCCCCAGGGTGGAGGGAGTGGGCCCCAGGGTGGAGGGAGAGGGCCCCAGGGTGGTGGGAGTGGGCCCCAGGGTGGTGGGAGTGGGCCCCAGGGTGGTGGGAGTGGGCCCCAGGGTGGAGGGAGTGGGCCCCAGGGTGGAGGGAGAGGGCCCCAGCGTGGAGGGAGAGGGCCCCAGAGTGGAGGGAGAGGGCCCCAGAGTGGAGGGAGAGGGCCCCCAGGGTGGAGGGAGAGGGCCCCAGGGTGGAGGGAGTGGGCCCCAGCGTGGAGGGAGAGGGCCCCAGGGTGGAGGGAGAGGGCCCCAGGGTGGAGGGAGTGGGCCCCAGCGTGGAGGGAGAAGGCCCCAGGGTGGAGGGAGAGGGCCCCAGGGTGGAAGGAGAGGAGCAGTGGAGGGGGGTATGAAATGAAATGAAAATCGCTTATTGTCACAAGTAGGCTTCAAATGAAGTTACTGTGAAAAGCCCCTAGTCGCCACATTCCGGCGACTGTTCGGGGAGGCTGGTACGGGAATTGAACCGTGCTGCTGGCCTGCCTTGGTCTGCTTTAAAAGCCAGCGATTTAGCCCAGTGTGCTAAACCAGCCCCAATGTTGGAGGGGGTAGGCCCAGGGTGAAAGGAGATGGGGGGTAGAGTCTGTATCAATGTGTGTGGGGGGTAGAGACTATCAATGTGTGTGGGGGGTAGAGACTGTATCAATGTGTGTGGGGGGTAGAGACTATCAATGGGGGGTGTATCAAAGTGCTCACCTGCCTCCAAATCTAACACCTGCCCTGGTTCATTACCCAGTACCAAATCCAATATTGCCTCGCCTCTCGTTGGCCTATCTACATACTGTGTCAGGAAAACCTCCTGCACGCATTGGACAAAAACGGACCCATCTAAAGTACTCGAACTATCGCGTTTCCAGTCAATATTTGGAAAATTAAAGTCCCCCATAACAACTACCCTGTTGCTTTCACTCCAATCCAGAATCATCTTTGCAATCTTCTCCTCTACATCTCTGGAACTTTTCGGAGGCCTATAGAAAACCCCTAACAGGGTGACCTCTCCTTTCCTGTCTCTAACCTCAGCCCATACTACCTCAGTAGACGAGTCCTCATCAAACGTCCTTTCTACCACCGTAATACTGTCCTTGACTAACAATGCCACCCCTCCTCTTTTACCACCTTCCCTGAACTTACTGAAATATCTAAACCCCAGCACATGCAACAACCATTCCTGTCCCTGCTCAATCCATGTCTCCGAAATGGCCACAACATCGAAGTGCCAGGTACCAACCCAGGCCGCAAGTTCACCCACCTTATTCCGGATGCTCCTGGCATTCACATGAGACACTCGGCGAGTCTTCCTTCTATCTGGTGTTTTTACCACATAATTCACCTCACTTAATTTCCTTTCAATCTGATACGGTCCACAAAACCTAGCTTTTAAAGGCTCCCCTACCACTGGGAACAACACTAAAACTTTATCCCCACTGGCAAAACTACGAACTTTGGATTTCTTGTCTGCTCCCCGTTTCATCACATTTTGTGCAACTCTTAAATGTTGTCTCGCCAATTCACCTGCTCTATTTAATCGTTCCCGAAAATTTGACACGTAATCCAATAATGTAATTTCCGATTTCTCTCTCTCCAATTTTTCTTTAACCAATTTAAGTGGTCCTCTTACCCCATGACCAAAAATTAGCTCAAAAGGACTAAATTTGGTTGACTCATTAGGAGCATCCCGGATTGCAAACAGTACGAATGGGATTCCTTTATCCCAATCCTCTGGATAATCTTGACAATACGCCCTCAACATTGTCTTTAATGTCTGATGCCACCTTTCTAACGCTCCCTGCGATTCTGGATGGTACGCTGTTGATTTAAATTGTTTTATTCCTCGACTATCCATAACTTCTTTGAATAACTTTGAAGTAAAATTTGATCCTTGATTCAATTGAATTTCTGTGTGTAGTCCATATCTCGTAAAGAACTCCAGTAACTCCTACACAATCTTTTAGCTGTAATATTGCGTACTGGAATGGCCTCTGGAAACCTAGTAGACGATCCATTACAGTCAAAAGATATTGATTCCCACTTTTTGTTTTAGGAAGCGGTCCTACGCAATCAATTAAGACCCTTGTAAAAGGTTCCTCACATGCTGGAATGGGTATTAAGGGCGCTGGTTTTATCACTGCTAGAGGTTTCCCGAACACTTGACATGTGTGACATGATCGACAAAATTTAACTACATCTTTATGTAGTCCAGGCCAATAAAAATGTTTCTGGATTTTAGCTTGAGTTTTCCTTATTCCCAAATGACCTCCCACTGGTACCTCATGTGCAACTCGCAACACCTCCTTTCTATACCCTGCCGGCAATACTACTTGATGAACTTTTGCCCACTTTTCATCCGCCTGCATATGTACAGGTCTCCATTTTCTCATCAAGACATCACTTTTACGGTAATAACACTCTGGTATACACTCAGATTCCTCTTCCGTGTATGCTTTCTGATGCATCCGTTTTATTTCTATATCTTTTTGTTGTAACTCCGCCAATTTTCCTGAACTAAAAATATCCGCCTCATCCTCCACCTGTTCTTGTTCTTTTTCAACCATCTGATCAAAAATCGTTTCTGATTCATCGTCACTCTTTGATTTTTTCCTCTTGTCTTAACCTGTGACTTTGCGACCTTGTTACTACACAATCCGGAAAAATCCTAGGATATTCGTCCTTCAACACTTCAGTTGTCTGATTTTCCACTGGCTTATCAACCACAGTAAGCATCACTCCCACTTGCAATCCAGCTATATCATTACCCAAGATAAACTGTATTCCTGGACAAGATAGTTTCTCTATTACTCCTACTACCTCTTCACTGGACTTTGCAACCTGACCGTATATAATGGAACACTACTCCTCTCACCCTGAATTCCACAAGAATTCTCACTACATCAGGAATTGAATTTTTAAACTCCTCCACAAGTATAATTTCTCTGAGAGCTTCATACGTTTGGTCTATTTTCAAAGCCCTTATCCCTATCAAAATTACTCTGAGCCTTTCAAACTCTGTGTATGTTTGACCAAATTCTTTCCTTAAATTTCTAAACCTTTGCCTGCAGGCTTCAGGCACTCATTCATATGCACCTAAGATGGATTTTTTAACCCCCTCATACGTTCCAGATACCACCTCCGGTAATGATGCAAACACTTCACTAGCTCTACCTACCAGCTTTGTTTGAATCAGTAACACCCACATGTCCTGTGGCCATTTCATTTGTTTAGCTACCTTCTCAAATGAAATGAAAAAGGCTTCTACCTCCTTCTCGTCAAACTGTGGCAATGCTTGGACATATTTAAATAGATTCCCACCAAGACTTCGACTTTGATGCTCTTTCTCACTATTCTCATCACTATCATCCAACTGTACGCTTCCCTTTACGTCTGCCAATTTTAACTGACTGTCATCTTTCATAGCCATTTTCTGAAGTTCAAACTCTCTCTTTTTCCCTTTCCTCTCTATCTCTTTCTTTTTGTTGTGCTAGGGCTATTCTTCCTTTGTTTCTTTCATCTCTTTCCTTTTCTTTTTCTTTCATTGCATATTCAAGCTGCTTTAATTCTTTTCCGTGTTCAAGTTGCTTAATCTGCAACTGAATTTTTGCCATTTCCAATGAGTCAAGACTGTATCTCAGACAACTTTAAATGCTTAGCCACCACCATAATTACCTCATCTTTTCGCATTTTGTCAGGTAATGTTAACTGCAATGTTTCTGCCAAATCTACCAGTCTGCTTTTAGTCTCTGTCTGTAAGGTACTGCATGTGACCGTCTCTACCCCCAAAAACTTTGAGCCTCTGAAAGAGCCGTTGTCCACAACAACCCCCCCGCCCCCCGGCCAAATAAACTAAAATACCACACCTGAAAAGCACCCACAATATGCTCACCCCTCACTGTCTTTAAGTTGACTAAGCCAATCCAATAGATAGACTTTTATCTCCCTCGAGCCCCCAATTGTTATGGGTCAGGGTTTAGAGAACCCTAAAGTGTATCATGGAGTTCACCTGACCCACAACTTTTAATAGATTGTGGTATGGGGAGCGCACGGCCCACTCTACAGGGGTGGGACAGCAGAAATCGAAAAGTATTTTTCAAAGCAAAACAATGTTTATTCTATGAACTCAAGTTAACCTTTTTAAAACAAACAGTGAATATCTTAGCAACCAGTAAATTAAATAAACCTCCAAAGAATACAACATTAAGTAACCCTGTACGCTGCCCTTTTAACATCCAAAAGACTTAACGAACCTTCAAACAGGAACACATTAGGTTTACAGTTAATACAGATCTTTTTACAATTCTGAATTCACCAAATGATCCATAGATAGTCTTTAGATGGCAGAGATCAACAGCAGTGCAGCGCACTGAAAAACACAGACACACCCAAGCTTTCTCAAACTGATAAACACCCATTTCTTAAAGGGTACTCACACATGACGGGTAGGGACTGTATCGATGTGTGTGTGTGGGGTAGGGACTGTGTATCAATGTGTGTGTGGGGTAGAGACTCTATCAATGTGTGTGGGGTAGAGACTATCAATGTGTGTGGGGGGTAGGGACTGTATCGATGGGTGTGTGTGGGGTAGGGACTGTGTATCAATGTGTGTGTGGGGTAGAGACTGTATCAATGTGTGTGGGGTAGAGACTATCAATGTGTGTGGGGGGTAGAGACTATCAATGTGTGTGTGGGGTAGAGACTATCAATGTGTGTGTGGGGTAGAGACTATCAATGTGTGTGTGGGGTAGAGACTGCATCAGTGTGTGTGGGGGTAGAGACTATCAATGTGTGTGGGGTAGAGACTATCAGTGTGTGTGGGGTAGAAACTATCAATGTGTGTGTGGGGTAGAGACTATCAATGTGTGTGTGGGGTAGAGACTGTATCAATGTGTGTGGGGGGTAGAGACTATCAATGTGTGTGTGGGGTAGAGACTGCATCAATGTGTGGGGGGGGGGTAGAGACTTTATCAATGTGTGTGGGGTAGAGACTGTATCAATGTGTGTGTGGGGTAGAGACTGGGTGTGTGTGGAGGTAGAGACTGTATCAATGTGTGTGTGGGGTAGAGACTATCAATGTGTGTGAGGGGTAGAGACTATCAATGAGTGTGTGGGGGTAGAGACTGTATCAATGTGTGTGGGGGTAGAGACTGTATCAATGTGTGTGTGGGGTAGAGACTGTATCGATGTGTGGGGGTAGAGACTATCAATGTGTGTGTGGGGGTAGAGACTGTATCAATGTGTGTGTGGGGGTAGAGACTGTGTATCAATGTGTCTGGGGGTAGAGACTGTGTATCAATGTGTGTGGGGGGTAGAGACTATCAATGTGTGGGGGTAGAGACTGTATCAATGTGTGGGGGTAGAGACTGTATCAATGTGTGGGGGTAGAGACTGTATCAATGTGTGGGGGTAGAGACTGTGTATCAATGTGTCTGGGGGTAGAGGCTGTATCAATGTGTGTGGGGGTAGAGACTATCAATGTGTGTGTGGGGGTAGAGACTGTATCAATGTGTGTGGGGTAGAGACTGTGTATCAATGTGTGTGGGGGTAGAGACTGTATCAATATGTGTGTGGGGTAGAGACTATCAATGTGTGTGAGGGGTAGAGACTATCAATGTGTGTGTGGGGTAGAGACTGGGTGTGTGTGGGGTAGAGACTATCAATGTGTGTGTGGGGGTAGAGACTGTATCAATGTGTGTGGGGGTAGTGACTGTATCAATGTGTGTGGGGTAGAGACTGTGTATCAATGTGTGGGGTAGAGACTGTATCAATGTGTGTGTGGGGTAGAGACTGTATCAATGTGTGTGGGGGGTCGAGACTGTGTGTGTGTGTGGGGGTAGAGACTGTATCATTGTGTGTGTGGGGTAGAGACTATCAATGTGTGTGGGGGTAGAGACTGTATCAATTTGTGTGTGGGGGGGGTAGAGACTGTATCAATGTGTGTGTGGGGTAGAGACTGTATCAATGTGTGTGGGGGTAGTGACTGTATCAATGTGTGTGGGGTAGAGACTGTGTATCAATGTGTGGCGTAGAGACTGTATCAATGTGTGTGTGGGGTAGAGACTGTATCAATGTGTGTGGGGGGTCGAGACTGTGTGTGTGTGTGGGGGTAGAGACTGTATCATTGTGTGTGGGGTAGAGACTATCAATGTGTGTGGGGGTAGAGACTGTATCAATGTGTGTGTGGGGGGGTAGAGACTGTATCAATGTGTGTGTGGGGTAGAGACTGTATCAATGTGTGTGGGGGTAGAGACTGTATCAATGTGTGTGGGGGGTAGAGACTGTATCATTGTGTGTGTGGGGTAGAGACTATCAATGTGTGTGGGGTAGAGACTATCAATGTGTGTGGGGGTAGAGACTATCCATGTGTGTGGGGGTAGAGACTGTATCAATGTGTGTGGGGGGTAGAGACTGTGTATCAATGTGTGTGGGGGGTAGAGACTGTGTATCAATGTGTGTGGGGGTAGAGACTATCCATGTGTGTGGGGGTAGAGACTATCAATGTGTGTGTGGGGTCGAGACTATCAATGTGTGTGGGGGGTAGAGACTGTATCAATGTGTGTGGGGTAGAGACTGTGTATCAATGTGTGTGTGGGGGTAGAGACTGTATCAATGTGTGTGGGGGTAGAGACTGTATCAATGTGTGTGGGGGTAGAGACTGTATCAATGTGTGTGGGGGTAGAGACTGAATCAATGTGTGTGGTGTAGAGACTGTGTATCAATGTGTGGGGTAGAGACTATCAATGTGTGTGTGGGGTAGAGACTATCAATGTGTGTGGGGGGTAGAGACTGTGTGTGTGGGGGTAGAGACTGTATCATTGTGTGTGTGCGGTAGAGACTATCAATGTGTGTGGGGGTAGAGACTGTATCGATGTGTGGGGTAGTGACTGTCAATGTGTGTGGGGGTAGAGACTGTATCAATGTGTGTGGGGGTAGAGACTGTATCAATGTGTGTGGGGGTAGAGACTGTATCAATGTGTGTGGGGGTAGAGACTATCAATGTGTGTGGGGGTAGAGACTATCAATGCGTGTGTGGGGTAGAGACTATCAATGTGTGTGTGGGGTAGAGACTGCATCAATGTGTGTGAGGGGTAGAGACTGTATCAATGTGTGTGGGGTAGAGACTCTGTATCAATGTGTGGGGTAGAGACTGTATCAATGTGTGGGGTAGAGACTATCAATGTGTGTGTGGGGTAGAGACTGTATCAATGTGTGTGTGGGGTAGAGACTGCATCAATGTGTGTGGGTGTAGAGACTGTGTATCAATGTGTGGGGCAGAGACTAACTGTGTGTGGGGGTAGAGACTGTATCAGTGTGTGTGGGGGTAGAGACTGTATCGATGTGTGGGGTTGAGACTGTATCAATGTGTGTGGGGGGGGGGTAGAGACTGTATCAATGTGTGTGGGGTAGAGACTGTATCAATGTGTGTGGGGGGTAGAGACTATCAATGTGTGTGGGGGTAGAGACTATCAATGTGTGTGTGGGGTAGAGACTATCAATGTGTGTGTGGGGTAGAGACTGCATCAATGTGTGTGTGGGGTAGAGACTGTGTATCAATGTGTGTGGGGGTAGAGACTGTATATCAATGTGTGTGGGGTCGAGACTGTATCAGTGTGTGTGGGGTAGAGACTGTATCTGTGTGTGTGGGGTAGAGACTATCGATGTGTGGGGTAGAGACTGTGTATCAATGTGTGTGTAGGGGTAGAGACTATCAATGTGTGTGTGGGGGTAGAGACTGTATCAATGTGTGTGTGGGGGTAGAGACTATCAATGTGTGGGGGTAGAGACTATGTATCAATGTGTGTGTGGGGTAGAGACTATCAATGTGTGTGAGGGGTAGAGACTATCAATGTGTGTGTGGGGTAGAGACTGGGTGTGTGTGGAGGTAGAGACTGTATCAATGTGTGTGTGTGGGGTAGAGACTCAATGTGTGTGAGGGGTAGAGACTATCAATGTGTGTGGGGGGTAGAGACCGTATCAATGTGTGTGGGGTAGTGACTATCAATGTGTGTGGGGGGTAGAATCTGTATCAATGTGTTGGGGTAGAGACTGTGTCTCAGTGTATGTGTGGGGGTAGAGACTGTATCGATGTGTGGGGTAGAGACTGTGTATCAATGTGTGTGGGGGGGTAGACACTGTGTATCAATGTGTGTGTGGGGTAGAGACTGTATCAATGTGTGTGTGGGGTAGAGACTGGGTGTGTGTGGAGGTAGAGACTGTATCAATGTGTGTGTGGGGTAGAGACTGGGTGTGTGTGGGGGTAGAGACTGTATCAATGTGTGTGTGGGGTAGAGACTGGGTGTGTGTGGGGGTAGAGACTATCAATGTGTGGGGTAGAGACTATCAATGTGTGTGTGGGGTAGAGACTATCAATGTGTGTGGGGGGTAGAGACTGTGTGTGTGTGGGGTAGAGACTGTATCATTGTGTGTGTGGGGGTAGAGACTGTGTATCGATGTGTGGGGTAGAGACTGTATCATAGAACATAGAACAATACAGCGCAGTACAGGCCCTTCGGCCCACGATGTTGCACCGAAACAAAAGCCATCTAACCTACACTATGCCATTATCATCCATATGTTTATCCAATAAACTTTTAAGTGCCCTCAATGTTGGCGAGTTCACTACTGTAGCAGGTAGGGCATTCCACGGCCTCACTACTCTTTGCGTAAAGAACCTACCTCTGACCTCTGTCCTATATCTATTACCCCTCAGTTTAAAGTTATGTCCCCTCGTGCCAGCCATTTCCATCCGCGGGAGAAGGCTCTCACTGTCCACCCTATCCAACCCCCTGATCATTTTGTATGCCTCTATTAAGTCTCCTCTTAACCTTCTTCTCTCCAACGAAAACAACCTCACGTCCATCAGCCTTTCCTCATAAGATTTTCCCTCCATACCAGGCAACATCCTGGTAAATCTCCTCTGCACCCGCTCCAAAGCCTCCACGTCCTTCCTATAATGCGGTGACCAGAACTGTACGCAATACTTCAAATGCGGCCGTACCAGAGTTCTGTACAGCTGCAACATGACCTCCCGACTCCGGAACTCAATCCCTCTACCAATAAAGGCCAACACTCCATAGGCCTTCTTCACAACCCTATCAACCTGGGTGGCAACTTTCAGGGATCTATGTACATGGACACCTAGATCCCTCTGCTCATCCACACTTTCAAGAACTTTACCATTAGCCAAATATTCCGCATTCCTGTTATTCCTTCCAAAGTGAATCACCTCACACTTCTCGACATTAAACTCCATTTGCCACCTCTCAGCCCAGCTCTGCAGCTTATCTATATCCCTCTGTAACCTGCATCAATGTGTGTGGGGTAGAGACTGTATCAATGTGTGGGGTAGAGACTGTATCAATGTGTGTGGGGGTAGAGACTATCAATTTGTGTGGGGGTAGAGACTATCAATGTGTGTGTGGGGTAGAGACTATCAATGTGTGTGGGGTAGAGACTGCATCAATGTGTGTGGGGGGTAGAGACTGTATCAATGTGTGTGTGGGGTAGAGATTATCAATGTGTGTGGGGGGTAGAATCTGTATCAATGTGTGGGGGTAGAGTCTGTGTATCAATGTGTGTGTGGGGGTAGAGACTGTGTATCAATGTATGTGTGGGGTAGAGACTCAATGTCTGTGGGGGTAGAGACTGTATCGATGTGTGGGGTAGAGACTGTATCAATGTGTGTGGGGTAGAGACTGTGTATCAATGTGTGCGGGGTAGAGACTGTGTATCGATGTGTGGGGTAGAGACTGTATCAATGTGTGTGGGGGTAGAGACTGTATCATTGTGTGTGGGGTAGAGACTGTGTATCGATGTGTGGGGTAGAGACTATCAATGTGTGTGTGGGGTAGAGACTATCAATGTGTGTGGGGGTAGAGACTGTATCAATGTGTGTGGGGGTAGAGACTGTATCAATGTGTGTGGGGTAGAGACTGTGTATCAATGTGTGTGTTGGGGTAGAGACTATCAATGTGTGGGGGTAGAGACTGTGTATCAATGTGTCTGGGGGTAGAGGCTGTATCAATGTGTGTGGGGGTAGAGACTATCAATGTGTGTGGGGGGTAGAGACTATCAATGTGTGTGGGGTAGAGACTGTGTATCAATGTGTGTGTTGGGGTAGAGACTATCAATGTGTGGGGGTAGAGACTGTGTATCAATGTGTCTGGGGGTAGAGGCTGTATCAATGTGTGTGGGGGTAGAGACTATCAATGTGTGTGGGGGTAGAGACTATCAATGTGTGTGGGTTAGAGACTGTATCAATGTGTGTGGGGGTAGAGACTGTGTATCAATGTGTGTGTGGGGGTAGAGACTATCAATGTGTGTGTGGGGGTAGAGACTATCAATGTGTGTGAGGGGTAGAGACTATCAATGTGTGTGAGGGGTAGAGACTGTATCAATGTGTGTGTGGGGTAGAGACTATCAATGTGTTTGTGGGGGTAGAGACTGTATCAATGTGTGTGGGGGTAGAGACTGTATCAATGTGTGTGGGGTAGAGACTGTATCAATGTCTGTGTGGGGTAGAGACTATCAATGTGTGTGGGGTTTAGAGACTGTGTGTGTGGGGGTAGAGACTGTATCATTGTGTGTGTGGGGTAGAGACTGTATCAATGTGTGTGGGGGTAGAGACTGTGTATCGATGTGTGGGGTAGAGACTGTATCAATGTGTGTGGGGGGGGTAGAATCTGTATCAATGTGGGGGTAGAGTCTGTGTATCAATGTGTGTGGGGGGTAGAGACTGTATCAATGTGTGTGGGGGTAGAGTCTGTGTATCAATGTGTGTGTGGGGTAGAGACTGCATCAATGTGTGTGGGGGGTAGAGACTGTATCAATGTGTGTGTGGGGTAGAGACTATCAATGTGTGTGTGGGGGTAGAGACTGTATCAATGTGTGTGGGGGTAGAGACTGTATCAATGTGTGTGGGGTAGAGACTGTGTATCAATGTGTGGGGTAGAGACTGTATCAATGTGTGTGTAGGGTAGAGACTGGGTGTGTGTGGGGGTAGAGACTGTATCAATGTGTGTGTGGGGTAGAGACTGGGTGTGTGTGGGGGTAGAGACTATCAATGTGTGGGGTAGAGACTATCAATGTGTGTGTGGGGTAGAGACTATCAATGTGTGTGGGGGGTAGAGACTGTGTGTGTGTGGGGGTAGAGACTGTATCATTGTGTGTGTGGGGGTAGAGACTGTGTATCGATGTGTGGGGTAGAGACTGTATCAATGTGTTTGGGGGGGGTAGAGACTGTATCAATGTGTGTGGGGTAGAGACTGTATCAATGTGTGTGGGGGTAGAGACTATCAATGTGTGTGGGGGTAGAGACTATCAATGTGTGTGTGGGGTAGAGACTATCAATGTGTGTGGGGTAGAGACTGCATCAATGTGTGTGGGGGGTAGAGACTGTATCAATGTGTGTGTGGGGTAGAGATTATCAATGTGTGTGGAGGGTAGAATCTGTATCAATGTGTGGGGGTAGAGTCTGTGTATCAATGTGTGTGTGGGGGTAGAGACTGTGTATCAATGTATGTGTGGGGTAGAGACTCAATGTCTGTGGGGGTAGAGACTGTATCGATGTGTGGGGTAGAGACTGTATCAATGTGTGTGGGGTAGAGACTGTGTATCAATGTGTGCGGGGTAGAGACTGTGTATCGATGTGTGGGGTAGAGACTGTATCAATGTGTGTGGGGGTAGAGACTGTATCAATGTGTGTGGGGTAGAGACTGTGTATCTATGTGTGGGGTAGAGACTATCAATGTGTGTGGGGAGGGTAGAGACTATCAATGTGTGTGGGGGTAGAGACTGTATCAATGTGTGTGGGGGTAGAGACTGTGTACAATGTGTCTGTGGTGTAGAGACTGGGTGCGTGTGGGGGTAGAGACTATCAATGTGTGTGTGGGGTAGAGACTATCAATGTGTGTGGGGGTAGAGACTGTATCAATGTGTGTGGGGGTAGAGACTGTATCAATGTGTGTGGGGTAGAGACTGTGTATCAATGTGTGTGTTGGGGTAGAGACTATCAATGTGTGGGGGTAGAGACTGTGTATCAATGTGTCTGGGGGTAGAGGCTGTATCAATGTGTGTGGGGGTAGAGACTATCAATGTGTGTGGGGGTAGAGACTGTATCAATGTGTGTGGGTTAGAGACTGTATCAATGTGTGTGGGGGTAGAGACTGTGTATCAATGTGTGTGTGGGGGTAGAGACTGTATCAATGTGTGTGTGGGGGTAGAGACTATCAATGTGTGTGAGGGGTAGAGACTATCAATGTGTGTGAGGGGTAGAGACTGTATCAATGTGTGTGGGGGTAGAGACTATCAATGTGTGTGGGGGTGGAGACTGTATCAATGTGTGTGGGGGTAGAGTCTGTGTATCAATGTGTGTGTGGGGTAGAGACTGCATCAATGTGTGTGGGGGGTAGAGACTGTATCAATGTGTGTGTGGGGTAGAGACTATCAATGTGTGTGTGGGGGTAGAGACTGTATCAATGTGTGTGGGGGTAGAGACTGTATCAATGTGTGTGGGGTAGAGACTGTGTATCAATGTGTGGGGTAGAGACTGTATCAATGTGTGTGTAGGGTAGAGACTGGGTGTGTGTGGGGGTAGAGACTGTATCAATGTGTGTGTGGGGTAGAGACTGGGTGTGTGTGGGGGTAGAGACTATCAATGTGTGGGGTAGAGACTATCAATGTGTGTGTGGGGTAGAGACTATCAATGTGTGTGGGGGGTAGAGACTGTGTGTGTGTGGGGGTAGAGACTGTATCATTGTGTGTGTGGGGGTAGAGACTGTGTATCGATGTGTGGGGTAGAGACTGTATCAATGTGTTTGGGGGGGGGGTAGAGACTGTATCAATGTGTGTGGGGTAGAGACTGTATCAATGTGTGGGGGTAGAGACTATCAATGTGTGTGGGGGTAGAGACTATCAATGTGTGTGTGGGGTAGAGACTATCAATGTGTGTGGGGTAGAGACTGCATCAATGTGTGTGGGGGGTAGAGACTGTATCAATGTGTGTGTGGGGTAGAGATTATCAATGTGTGTGGAGGGTAGAATCTGTATCAATGTGTGGGGGTAGAGTCTGTGTATCAATGTGTGTGTGGGGGTAGAGACTGTGTATCAATGTATGTGTGGGGTAGAGACTCAATGTCTGTGGGGGTAGAGACTGTATCGATGTGTGGGGTAGAGACTGTATCAATGTGTGTGGGGTAGAGACTGTGTATCAATGTGTGCGGGGTAGAGACTGTGTATCGATGTGTGGGGTAGAGACTGTATCAATGTGTGTGGGGGTAGAGACTGTATCAATGTGTGTGGGGTAGAGACTGTGTATCTATGTGTGGGGTAGAGACTATCAATGTGTGTGGGGAGGGTAGAGACTATCAATGTGTGTGGGGGTAGAGACTGTATCAATGTGTGTGGGGGTAGAGACTGTGTACAATGTGTCTGTGGTGTAGAGACTGGGTGCGTGTGGGGGTAGAGACTATCAATGTGTGTGTGGGGTAGAGACTATCAATGTGTGTGGGGGTAGAGACTGTATCAATGTGTGTGGGGGTAGAGACTGTATCAATGTGTGTGGGGTAGAGACTGTGTATCAATGTGTGTGTTGGGGTAGAGACTATCAATGTGTGGGGGTAGAGACTGTGTATCAATGTGTCTGGGGGTAGAGGCTGTATCAATGTGTGTGGGGGTAGAGACTATCAATGTGTGTGGGGGTAGAGACTGTATCAATGTGTGTGGGTTAGAGACTGTATCAATGTGTGTGGGGGTAGAGACTGTGTATCAATGTGTGTGTGGGGGTAGAGACTGTATCAATGTGTGTGTGGGGGTAGAGACTATCAATGTGTGTGAGGGGTAGAGACTATCAATGTGTGTGAGGGGTAGAGACTGTATCAATTTGTGTGTGGGGTAGAGACTGTATCAATGTGTGTGTGGGGTAGAGACTATCAATGTGTTTGTGGGGGTAGAGACTGTATCAATGTGTGTGGGGGTAGAGACTGTATCAATGTGTGTGGGGTAGAGACTGTATCAATGTCTGTGTGGGGTAGAGACTGTCAATGTGTGTGTGTGGTAGAGACTATCAATGTGTGTGGCGGTAGAGACTATGTATCAATGTGTGTGTGGGGTAGAGACTGGGTGTGTGTGGGGGTAGAGACTGTATCATTGTGTGTGTGGGGTAGAGACTGTATCAATGTGTGTGGGGGTAGAGACTGTGTATCGATGTGTGGGGTAGAGACTGTATCAATGTGTGTGGGGGGGGGTAGAGACTGTATCAATGTGTGTGGGGGGTAGAATCTGTATCAATGTGGGGGTAGAGTCTGTGTATCAATGTGTGTGGGGGTAGAGACTGTATCAATGTGTGTGTGGGGGGGTAGAGACTGTATCAATGTGTGTGGGGGTAGAGTCTCTGTATCAATGTGTGTGTGGGGTAGAGACTGCATCAATGTGTGTGGGGGGTAGAGACTGTATCAATGTGTGTGTGGGGTAGAGACTATCAATGTGTGTGTGGGGGTAGAGACTGTATCAATGTGTGTGGGGGTAGAGACTGTATCAATGTGTGTGGGGTAGAGACTGTGTATCAATGTGTGGGGTAGAGACTGTATCAATGTGTGTGGGGGGTAGAGACTGTGTGTGTGTGGGGGTAGAGACTGTATCATTGTGTGTGTGGGAGTAGAGACTGTATCGATGTGTGGGGTAGAGACTATCAATGTGTGTGTGGGGGTAGAGACTATCAATGTGTGTGTGGGGTAGAGACTATCAATGTGTGTGTGGGGTAGAGACTATCAATGTGTGTGGGGGTAGAGACTATCAATGTGTGTGTGGGGTAGAGACTATCAATGTGTGTGGGGGTAGAGATTATCAATGTGTGTGTGGGGTAGAGACTATCAATGTGTGTGTGGGGTAGAGACTGCATCAATGTGTGTGGGGGGTAGAGACTGTATCAATGTGTGTGTGGGGTAGAGATTATCAATGTGTGTGGGGGGTAGAATCTGCATCAATGTGTGGGGGTAGAGTCTGTGTATCAATGTGTGTGTGGGGGTAGAGACTGTGTATCAATGTGTGTGGGGGTAGAGACTATCAATGTGTGTGTGGGGTAGAGACTATCAATGTGTGTGGCGGTAGAGACTGTGTATCAATGTGTGTGTGGGGTAGAGACTGGGTGTGTGTGGGGGTAGAGACTGTATCAATGTGTGTGTGGGGTAGAGACTGTGTATCAATGTGTGGGGTAGAGACTATCAATGTGTGTGAGGGGTAGAGACTATCAATGTGTGTGAGGGGTAGAGACTATCAATGTCTATGTGTGGTAGAGACTGGGTGTGTGTGGGGGTAGAGATTTTATCAATGTGTGTGTGGGGTAGAGACTGGGTGTGTGTGGGGGTAGAGACTGTATCAATGTGTGTGTGGGGTAGAGACTATCAATGTGTGTGTGGGGTAGAGACTATCAATGTGTGTGTGGGGTAGAGACTATCAATGTGTGTGTGGGGTAGAGACTGGGTGTGTGGGGTTAGAGACTATCAATGTGTGTGTGGGTAGAGACTCAATGTGTGTGGGGGGTAGAGACTGTATCAATGTGTGTGGGGGGTAGAGACTATCAATGTGTTTGTGGGGGTAGAGACTATCAATATGTGTGTGGGGTAGAGACTTTGTATCAATGTGTGTGTGGGGTAGAGACTATCAATGTGTTTGTGGGGGTAGAGACTATCAATGTGTGTGTGGGGGGTAGAGACTATCAATGTGTGTGTGGGGTAGAGACTATCAATGTGTGTGTGGGGTAGAGACTGCATCAATGTGTGTGGGGGGTAGAGACTGTATCAATGTGTGTGGGGTAGAGACTATCAATGTGTGTGGGGTAGAGACTGGGTGTGTGTGGGGTTAGAGACTATCAATGTGTGTGTGGGTAGAGACTCAATGTGTGTGGGGGATAGAGACTGTATCAATGTGTGTGGGGGGTAGAGACTATCAATGTGTTTGTGGGGGTAGAGACTATCAATATGTGTGTGGGGTAGAGACTGTGTATCAATGTGTGTGTGGGGAAGAGACTATCAATGTGTTTGTGGGGGTAGAGACTATCAATGTGTGTGTGGGGGTAGAGACTATCAATGTGTGTGTGGGGTAGAGACTGTGTGTGTGTGGGGGTAGAGACTGTATCATTGTGTGTGTGGGAGTAGAGACTGTGTATCGATGTGTGGGGTAGAGACTGTATCAATGTGTGTGGGGGGGGGGGTAGAGACTGTATCAATGTGTGTGGGGTAGAGACTGTATCAATGTGTGTGGGGTAGAGACTATCAATGTGTGTGTGGGGTAGCGACTGTATCAATGTGTGTGTGGGGGTAGAGACTATCAATGTGTGTGGGGGTAGAGACTTTCAATGTGTGTGTGGGGTAGAGACTATCAATGTGTGTGTGGGGTAGAGACTGCATCAATGTGTGTGGGGGGTAGAGACTGTATCAATGTGTGTGTGGGGCAGAGACTGTATCAATGTGTGTGTGGGGTAGAGACTGGGTGTGTGTGGGGGTAGAGACTGTGCATCAATGTGTGTGGGGTAGAGACTATCAATGTGTGGGGTAGAGACTATCAATGTGTGTGAGGGATAGAAACTATCAATGTCTGTGTGGGGTAGAGACTGGGTGTGTGTGGGGGTAGAGACTGTATCAATGTGTGTGGGGTAGTGACTGGGTGTGTGTGGGGGTAGAGACTGTATCAATGTGTGTGTGGGGTAGAGACTATCAATGTGTGTGTGGGGTAGAGACTGTGTGTGTGTGTGGGGGTAGAGACTGTATCATTGTGTGTGTGGGAGTAGAGACTGTATCGATGTGTGGGGTAGAGACTGTATCAATGTGTGTGGGGGGGGTAGAGACTGTATCAATGTGTGTGGGGTAGAGACTGTATCAATGTGTGTGTGGGGGTAGAGACTATCAATGTGTGTGGGGGTAGAGACTCCCAATGTGTGTGTGGGGTAGAGACTGTATCATTGTGTGTGGGGGGTAGAGACTGTATCAATGTGTGTGTGGGGTAGAGATTATCAATGTGTGTGGGGGGTAGAATCTGTATCAATGTGTGGGGGTAGAGTCTGTATCAATGTGTGTGTTGGGTAGAGACTGTGTATCAATGTATGTGTGGGGTAGAGACTCAATGTCTGTGGGGGTAGAGACTGTATCGATGTGTGGGGTAGAGACTGTGTATCAATGTGTGTGGGGTAGAGACTGTGTATCGATGTGTGGGGTAGAGACTCTATCAATGTGTGTGGGGGGGTAGAGACTGTATCAATGTGTGTGGGGGTAGAGACTATCAATGTGTGTGTGGTGTAGAGACTATCAATGTGTGTGGCGGTAGAGACTGTGTATCAATGTGTGTGTGGGGTAGAGACTGGGTGTGTGTGGGGGTAGAGACTGTGTATCAATGTGTGTGTGGGGGTAGAGACTATCAATGTGTGTGAGGGGTAGAGACTATCAATGTGTGTGAGGGGTAGAGACTGTATCAATGTGTGTGTGGGGTAGAGACTGTATCAATGTGTGTGTGGGGTAGAGACTATCAATGTGTTTGTGGGGGTAGAGACTGTATCAATGTGTGTGGGGGTAGAGACTATCAATGTGTGTGGGGTAGAGACTGTATCAATGTCTGTGTGGGGTAGAGACTATCAATGTGTGTGTGTGGTAGAGACTATCAATGTGTGTGTGGGGTAGAGACTGGGTGTGTGTGGGGGTAGAGACTGTATCATTGTGTGTGTGGGGTAGAGACTGTATCAATGTGTGTGGGGGTAGAGACTGTGTATCGATGTGTGGGGTAGAGACTGTATCAATGTGTGTGGGGGGGGGTAGAGACTGTATCAATGTGTGTGGGGGGTAGAATCTGTATCAATGTGGGGGTAGAGTCTGTGTATCAATGTGTGTGGGGGGTAGAGACTGTATCAATGTGTGTGGGGGTAGAGTCTGTGTATCAATGTGTGTGTGGGGTAGAGACTGCATCAATGTGTGTGGGGGGTAGAGACTGTATCAATGTGTGTGTGGGGTAGAGACTATCAATGTGTGTGTGGGGGTAGAGACTGTATCAATGTGTGTGGGGGTAGAGACTGTATCAATGTGTGTGTGGGGGAGAGACTATCAATGTGTGTGGGGGGTAGAGACTGTGTGTGTGTGGGGGTAGAGACTGTATCATTGTGTGTGTGGGAGTAGAGACTGTATCGATGTGTGGGGTAGAGACTATCAATGTGTGTGTGGGGGGGGTAGAGACTGTATCAATGTGTGGGGGTAGAGACTGTATCAATGTGTGTGGGGGTAGAGACTATCAATGTGTGTGGGGGTAGAGACTATCAATGTGTGTGTGGGGTAGAGACTATCAATGTGTGTGGGGTAGAGACTGCATCAATGTGTGTGGGGGGTAGAGACTGTATCAATGTGTGTGTGGGGTAGAGATTATCAATGTGTGTGGGGGGTAGAATCTGCATCAATGTGTGGGGGTAGAGTCTGTGTATCAATGTGTGTGGGGGTAGAGACTATCAATGTGTGTGTGGGGTAGAGACTATCAATGTGTGTGGCGGTAGAGACTGTGTATCAATGTGTGTGTGGGGTAGAGACTGGGTGTGTGTGGGGGTAGAGACTGTGTATCAATGTGTGTGTGGGGTAGAGACTGTGTATCAATGTGTGGGGTAGAGACTATCAATGTGTGTGAGGGGTAGAGACTATCAATGTCTATGTGGGGTAGAGACTGGGTGTGTGTGGGGGTAGAGATTTTATCAATGTGTGTGTGGGGTAGAGACTGGGTGTGTGTGGGGGGAGAGACTGTATCAATGTGTGTGTGGGGTAGAGACTATCAATGTGTGTGTGGGGTAGAGACTGGGTGTGTGTGGGGTTAGAGACTATCAATGTGTGTGTGGGTAGAGACTCAATGTGTGTGGGGGGTAGAGACTGTATCAATGTGTGTGGGGGGTAGAGACTATCAATGTGTTTGTGGGGGTAGAGACTATCAATATGTGTGTGGGGTAGAGACTGTGTATCAATGTGTGTGTGGGGTAGAGACTATCAATGTGTTTGTGGGGGTAGAGACTATCAATGTGTGTGTGGGGGGTAGAGACTATCAATGTGTGTGTGGGGTAGAGACTATCAATGTGTGTGTGGGGTAGAGACTGCATCAATGTGTGTGGGGGGTAGAGACTGTATCAATGTGTGTGGGGTAGAGACTATCAATGTGTGTGGGGTAGAGACTGGGTGTGTGTGGGGTTAGAGACTATCAATGTGTGTGTGGGTAGAGACTCAATGTGTGTGGGGGATAGAGACTGTATCAATGTGTGTGGGGGGTAGAGACTATCAATGTGTTTGTGGGGGTAGAGACTATCAATATGTGTGTGGGGTAGAGACTGTGTATCAATGTGTTTGTGGGGGTAGAGACTATCAATGTGTGTGTGGGGGTAGAGACTATCAATGTGTGTGTGGGGTAGAGACTGTGTGTGTGTGGGGGTAGAGACTGTATCATTGTGTGTGTGGGAGTAGAGACTGTGTATCGATGTGTGGGGTAGAGACTGTATCAATGTGTGTGGGGGGGGGGTAGAGACTGTATCAATGTGTGTGGGGTAGAGACTGTATCAATGTGTGGGGTAGAGACTATCAATGTGTGTGTGGGGTAGCGACTGTATCAATGTGTGTGTGGGGGTAGAGACTATCAATGTGTGTGGGGTAGAGACTGCATCAATGTGTGTGGGGGGTAGAGACTGTATCAATGTGTGTGTGGGGCAGAGACTGTATCAATGTGTGTGTGGGGTAGAGACTGGGTGTGTGTGGGGGTAGAGACTGTGTATCAATGTGTGTGGGGTAGAGACTATCAATGTGTGGGGTAGAGACTATCAATGTGTGTGAGGGAGAGAAACTATCAATGTCTGTGTGGGGTAGAGAATGGGTGTGTGTGGGGGTAGAGACTGTATCAATGTGTGTGGGGTAGAGACTGGGTGTGTGTGTGGGAGTAGAGACTGTATCAATGTGTGTGTGGGGTAGAGACTATCAATGTGTGTGTGGGGTAGAGACTGTGTGTGGGGGTAGAGACTGTATCATTGTGTGTGTGGGAGTAGAGACTGTGTATCGATGTGTGGGGTAGAGACTGTATCAATGTGTGTGGGGGGGGGGGTAGAGACTGTATCAATGTGTGTGGGGTAGAGACTGTATCAATGTGTGTGTGGGGGTAGAGACTATCAATGTGTGTGGGGGTAGAGACTCCCAATGTGTGTGTGGGGTAGAGACTGCATCAATGTGTGTGGGGGGTAGAGACTGTATCAATGTGTGTGTGGGGTAGAGATTATCAATGTGTGTGGGGGGTAGAATCTGTATCAATGTGTGGGGGTAGAGTCTGTATCAATGTGTGTGTGGGGGTAGAGACTGTGTATCAATGTATGTGTGGGGTAGAGACTCAATGTCTGTGGGGGTAGAGACTGTATCGATGTGTGGGGTAGAGACTGTGTATCAATGTGTGTGGGGTAGAGACTGTGTATCGATGTGTGGGGTAGAGACTCTATCAATGTGTGTGGGGGGGTAGAGACTGTGTATCAATGTGTGTGGGGGTAGAGACTATCAATGTGTGTGTGGTGTAGAGACTATCAATGTGTGTGGCGGTAGAGACTGTGTATCAATGTGTGTGTGGGGTAGAGACTGGGTGTGTGTGGGGGTAGAGACTGTGTATCAATGTGTGTGTGGGGTAGAGACTGTGTATCAATGTGTGGGGTAGAGACTATCAATGTGTGTGAGGGGTAGAGACTCAATGTCTATGTGGGGTAGAGACTGGGTGTGTGTGGGGGTAGAGATTTTATCAATGTGTGTGGGGTAGAGACTGGGTGTGTGTGGGGGTAGAGACTGTATCAATGTGTGTGTGGGGTAGAGACTATCAATGTGTGTGTGGGGTAGAGACTGGGTGTGTGGGGTTAGAGACTATCAATGTGTGTGGGGGGTAGAGACTGTATCAATGTGTGTGGGGGGTAGAGACTATCAATGTGTTTGTGGGGGTAGAGACTATCAATGTGTGTGTGGGGTAGAGACTGTATCAATGTGTGTGGGGGTAGAGACTGTGTATCCATGTGTGTGTGGGGTAGAGACTATCAATGTGTTTGTGGGGGTAGAGACTATCAATGTGTGTGGGGGGTAGAGACTGGGTGTGTGGGGTTAGAGACTATCAATGTGTGTGGGGGGTAGAGACTGTATCAATGTGTTTGTGGGGTAGAGACTATCAATGTGTGTGTGGGGTAGAGACTGGGTGTGTGGGGTTAGAGACTATCAATGTGTGTGGGGGGTAGAGACTGTATCAATGTGTGTGTGGGGTAGAGACTGGGTGTGTGTGGGGGTAGAGACTGTATCAATGTGTGTGTGGGGTAGAGACTATCAATGTGTGTGTGGGGTAGAGACTGGGTGTGTGGGGTTAGAGACTATCAATGTGTGTGGGGGGTAGAGACTGTATCAATGTGTTTGTGGGGGTAGAGACTATCAATGTGTGTGTGGGGGGTAGAGACTATCAATGTGTGTGTGGGGTAGAGACTGTATCAATGTGTGTGGGGGTAGAGACTGTGTATCCATGTGTGTGTGGGGTAGAGACTATCAATGTGTTTGTGGGGGTAGAGACTATCAATGTGTGTGGGGGGTAGAGACTGTATCAATGTGTGTGTTGGGTAGAGACTATCAATGTGTGTGTGGGGTAGAGACTGGGTGTGTGTGGGGTTAGAGACTATCAATGTGTGTGTGGGTAGAGACTATCAATGTGTGTGGGGGATAGAGACTGTATCAATGTGTGTGTGGGGTAGAGACTATCAATGTGTTTGTGGGGGTAGAGACTATCAATATGTGTGTGGGGTAGAGACTGTGTATCAATGTGTGTGTGGGGTAGAGACTATCAATGTGTTTGTGGGGGTAGAGACTATCAATGTGTGTGTGGGGGGTAGAGACTATCAATGTGTGTGTGGGGTAGAGACTATCAATGTGTGTGTGGGGTAGAGACTGCATCAATGTATGTGGGGGGTAGAGACTGTATCAATGTGTGTGTGGGGTTAGAGACTATCAATGTGTGTGTGTGGTAGAGACTGCATCAATGTGTGTGTGGGGTAGAGACTATCAATGTGTTTGTGGGGGTAGAGACTATCAATGTGTGTGTGGGGGGTAGAGACTATCAATGTGTGTGTGGGGTAGAGACTGCATCAATGTGTGTGGGGGGTAGAGACTATCAATGTGTGTGTGGGGGGTAGGGACTATCAATGTGTGTGTGGGGTAGAGACTGTATCAATGTGTGTGTGGGGTAGAGACTGTATCAATGTATGTGTGGGGGTAGAGACTGTATCAATGTGTGTGTGGGGTAGAGACTGTATCAATGTGTTTGTGGGGGTAGAGACTATCAATGAGTGTGTGGGGGGTAGAGACTATCAATGTGTGTGTGGGGTAGAGACTGCATCAATGTGTGTGGGGGGTAGAGACTGTATCAATGTGTTTGTGGGGGTAGAGACTATCAATGAGTGTGTGGGGGGTAGAGACTATCAATGTGTGTGGGGGGTAGAGACTGTATCAATGTGTGTGGGGTAGAGACTATCAATGTGTGTGTGGGGGTAGAGACTATCAATGTGTGTGGGGGTAGAGACTATCAATGTGTGTGTGTGGGGGTAGAGACTGTCGAGTCTCTACGGCTCAAGGGACCGTACGTACGTGTCCGAAGCGAAAAGTCACCCACAAGGATGTTATCCCTTTAACACCGACCCCCTAGCTCTCAACTCACCATCAACACGGCCATCGTGTACATGCACCGCTTCTACATGCTCCAGTGCTTCACCAAGTTCCATCGCAACGTAAGTGTTTGCCGATAGAGCCGGTCGCGGGTCACCTCCGCTTGAAATGTTTTGTCGGACACGCAGGCGGGGAACGGAGTGGGGGGGGTGCTTGCAGGTTGTGGGCATTCCCCCTCGCCCTAGGTGGTAGAGTACTTGTGGGCGGTACACACCGTCGGTGGTTTGAGGGAGCGGGATTTGGAGGTTGGCGCGTCGATCGAAAGGGGGATGAGTGGGGGGGGCCTGCTTTGTCCTGCTGTCTAAGTGGACTGAGAGCTGTATGTTCATTTAACGTGCTGTTTAATCGGAGGCAGTGTTGGGGTTAAGAGGTACATGAAAGCTGTTCTTGTGCGTTATGTTCAAAGTTCAAATATTATTTTGCTTTTGTTTTAATAAAATTTTGTTTGTTAAAATAGTCGAGCCCCATTTCTCGTGACAGAACAATACAGCACAGGAACAGCCCCTTCGGCCCTCCTAGCCTGTACCGGTCATGATACCAACCTTTGGCAAAACCCTCAGCCCTTCCCAGTGCCGTATCCCTCTACACCCGTCCTATCCATGTGTTTGTCGAGATGCCTTTTCAACGCCGTTAATGTATCTGCTCCCACAACCTCCCCTGGCAGCGCGTTCCAGGCACTCACCGCCCTCTGTGTAAAAACCTGCCTCGCACAACACCTCTAAACCTTGCCCCACGGACCTTAAACCTACGCCCCTGGTGACTGACCCCCCCCCCCCTCCCTGGGAAAGAGTGCCTGCCCATCCGCTCTATCCATGCACCTCATTATCTTGTAGACCTCTATCAGGTCACCCCTCAACCTCCGTCGTTCTAATGAAAACAGTCTCGAGTCTGTTCAGCCTCCCCGCATAGCTCACACCCTCCAGACCAGGCAACATCCTGGTAATCCTCCTCCGCACCCTCTCCAAAGCACTCACGTCCTTCTGGTAGTGTGGCGAGCAGAATTGGGCGCAATATGCCAATTGCGGCCTTACCAAGGTACGACACCACTGCCGCGTGACTTGCCAGTTTTTATACTCTATGCCCCATCCAATGAAGGCGAGCATTGCGTCTGCTTTCTTGACTACCTTGTCCACTTGTGTTGTCACTTTCAAAGATCTGTGGGCCTGCACTCCCAGATCTCTCTGACTTTCGATGTTCCTAAGAGTTTGGCCATTTACGATATATTTCCCCTCTATGTTAGACCGACCAAAATGCATCACCTCCCACTTGTCCGCATTAAACTGCATTTGCAATTTCTCTGCCCAATTCTCCGACTTATCTATGCATCCTCTGACAATCCTGAACATTATCTGCCAGTCCCCCGCAGGACAATGTTAGCGGTGTACCTTATCACATTGACGCAGTGTGGGTGTATCGCACTGTATCGCACTGACAGTGTGCTCACTGTTACTGTATCAGACTGTATCACACTGACAGTGTGCTCACTGTTACTGTATCACACTGACAGTGTGCTCACTGTT
This sequence comes from Scyliorhinus torazame, assembly GCF_047496885.1. NCBI lineage: Eukaryota > Metazoa > Chordata > Chondrichthyes > Carcharhiniformes > Scyliorhinidae > Scyliorhinus > Scyliorhinus torazame. The sequence goes on from NW_027308069.1 coordinate 28,311, forward strand.
ACTGTATCACACTGACAGTGTGCTCACTGTTACTGTATCACACTGACAGTGTGCTCACTGTTACTGTTACAGACTGTATCACACTGACAGTGCACTCACTGTTACTGTATCACACCGACTGTGCTCACTGTTACTGTATCAGAATATCTCACTGACAGTGTGCTCACTTACTGTATCAGACTATCACACTGACAGTGTGCTCACTGTTACTGTATCAGACTATCACACTGACAGTGTGCTCACTGTTACTGTGTCAGACTGTATCACACTGACAGTGTGCTCACTGTTACTGTATCTCACTGACAGTGTGTTCACTGTTACTGTATCACACTGACGGTGCGCTCACTATTTACTGTATCAGACTGTATCACACTGACAGTGCGCTCCCTGTTCCGGTATCAGACTGTATCACACTGGCAGTGTGCTCACTGTTACTGTATCACACTATCACACTGACAGTTCCCTCACTGTTACTGTATCAGACTGCATCACACTGACAGTGCGCTCACTTTTACTGTATCACACTATATCACACGAACAGTGTGCTCACTGTTACTGTATCACACTGACTGTGCACTCACTGTTACTGTATCAGACTGTATCACACTGACAGTACCCTCAATGTTACTGTATCACACTGACTGTGCACTCACTGTTACTGTATCAGCCTGTATCACACTGACAGTGCGCTCACTGTTACTGTATCACACTGACAGTACCCTCAATGTTACTGTATCAGCCTGTATCACACTGACAGTGCCCTCACTGTTACTGTATCAGACTGACAGTGCGCTCACTATTACTGTATCAGACTATCTCACTGACTGCTCACTGTTACTGTATCAGACTGTATCACACTGACAGTGCGCTCCCTGTTACGGTATCAGACTGTATCACACTGACAGTGCGCTCCCTGTTACGGTATCAGACTGTATCACACTGGCAGTGTGCTCACTGTTACTGTATCAGACTGTATCACACTGACAGTGCGCTCACTGTTACTGTATCAGACTGACAGTGTGCTCACTGTTACTGTATTGCACTGACTGTGCGCTCACTGTTACTGTATCAAACTGTATCACACTGACAGTACCCTCACTGTTACTGCATCAGACTGTATCACACTGACTGTGTGCTCACTGTTACTGTATCAGACTGTATCTCACTGACTGCTCACTGTTACTGTATCAGACTGTATCACACTGACAGTGTGCTCACTGTTCCAGTATCATACTGTATCACACTGACTGCTCACTGTTACTGTATCAGACTGCATCACACTGACAGTGCGCTCACTGTTACTGTATCAGACTGTATCACACTGTGCTCACTTACTGTATCAGACTGTATCACACTGACAGTGTGCTCAATGTTACTGTATCACACTATCACACTGACAGTGCGCTCACTGTTACTGTATCAGACTGTATCACACTGACATTGTGCTCACTTTTACTGTATCAGACTGTATCACATTGACAGTGTGCTCACTGTTACTGTATCAGACTATCACACTGACAGTGTGGTCACTGTTACTGTATCACACTGACGGTGCGCTCACTATTTACTGTATCAGACTGTATCTCACTGACAGTGCGCTCACTGTCACTGTATCAGACTGTATCACACTGACAGTGCGCTCCCTGTTACGGTATCAGACTGTATCACACTGTCAGTGTGCTCACTGTTACTGTATCACACTATCACACTGACAGTGTGCTCACTATTACTGTATCAGACTATCACACTGACAGTGCGCTCACTATTACTGGATCAGACTGTATCTCACTGACAGTGTGCTCACTGTTACTGTATCAGACTGTATCACACTGACAGTGTGCTCACTGTTACTGTATCTCACTGACAGTGTGCTCACTGTTACTGTATCAGACTATCACACTGACAGGGTGCTCACTGTTACTGTACCAGACTATCACACTGACAGTGTGCTCACTGTTACTGTATCAGACTGTATCACACTGACAGTGTGCTCACTGTTACTGTATCTCACTGACAGTGTGCTCACTGTTACTGTATCAGACTGTATCACACTGATAGTGTCCTCACTGTTACTGTATCACACTGACAGTGTGCTCACTGTTACTGTATCAGACTGTATCACACTGACATTGCGCTCACTGTTACTGCATCAGACTATCACACTGACTGTGCGCTCACTTACTGTATCAGACTATCACAATGACAGTGCGCTCACTGTTACTGTATCAGACTGACAGTGCGCTCACTATTACTGTATCAGACTGTATCTCACTGACTGCTCACTGTTACTGTATTAGACTGTATCACACTGACAGTGTGCTCACTGTTACTGTATCAGACTGACAGTGCGGTCACTATTACTGTATCAGACTGTATCTCACTGACTGCTCACTTACTGTATCAGACTGTATCACACTGACAGTGTGCTCACTGTTACTGTATCACACTGACAGTGTGCTCACTGTTACTGTATCACAGTGCGCTCAATGTTACTGTATCAGACTATCACTGAATGTGCTCACTGTTACTGTATCAGACTGTCTCACACTGACAGTGTGCTCACTGTTACTGTCTCACACTGACAGTGTGCTCACTGTTACTGTCTCACACGACAGTGTGCTCACTGTTACTGTCTCACACTGACAGTGTGCTCACTTACTGTATAACACTGACAGTGTGCTCAATGTTTCTGTATCAGACTGTATCACACTGACTGTGCTCACTGTTACTGTATCAGACTGTATCACACTGACAGTACCCTCACTGTTACTGTATCAGCCTGTATCACACTGACAGTGCGCTCACTGTTACTGTATCACACTGACTGTGCGCTCACTGTTACTGTATCAGACTGTATCACACTGACAGTGTGCTCACTTACTGTATCACACTGACAGTGTGCTCACTGTTACTGTATGGATAGTGAGAGGCTTTTCCCCAGGGTAGAGGGGTCAATTACTAGTGGGCATAGGTTTAAGGTGAGAGGGGCAAGGTTTAGATGAGATGTACGAGGCACGTTTTTTACGCAGAGGATAGTGAGTACCTGGAACTCACTACCGGAGGAGGTAGTGGAAGCAGGGACGATAGGGACATTTAAGGGGCATCTTGACAAATATATGAATAGGATGGGAATAGAAGGATACGGACCCAGGAAGTGTAGAAGATTGTAGTTTAGTCGGGCAGTATGGTGGGCACGGGCTTGGAGGGCCGGAGGGCCTGTTCCTGTGCTGTACATTTCTTTGTTCTTTGTTCTTATCACTGTATCACACTGACAGTGTGCTCACTGTTACTGTATCAGACTGTATCACACTGACAGTGCGCTCACTGTTACTGTATTGCACTGACAGTGCGCTCACTGTTACTGTATCAGACTGTATCACACTGGCAGTGTGCTCACTGTTACTGTATGAGACTGTATCACACTGGCAGTGTGCTCACTGTTACTGTATCAGACTGTATCACACTTACAGTACGCTCACTGTTACTGTATCAGACTATATCACACTGACAGTATGCTCACTGTTACTGTATCACACTGACAGTTCCCTCACTGTTACTGTACAGACTGTATCACACTTACAGTACCCTCACTGTTACTGCATCAGACTGTATCACACTGACAGTGCGCTCACTGTTACTGTATCAAATTGTATCACACTGACAGTATCCTCACTTACTGTATCAGACTGTATCACACTGACAGTGTGCTCACTGTTACTGTATCAGACTATCACACTGACAGTGCGCTCACTATTACTGGATCAGACTTGTATCTCACTGACAGTGTGCTCACTGTTACTGTATCAGACTGTATCACACTGCTCTCTGTTACTGTATCACACTGACCGTGTGCTCACTGTTACTGTATCCCACTGACAGTGCGCTCACTGTTACTATATCAGACTGTATCACACTGACAGTGCGCTCCCTGTTATGGTATCAGACTGTATGACACTGACAGTGCGCTCCCTGTTACGGTATCAGACTGTATCACACTGCTCACTGTTACTGTATCACACTGACCGTGTGCTCACTGTTACTGTATCACACTGACAGTGCGCTCCCTGTTACGGTATCAGACTGTATCACACTGGCAGTGTGCTCACTGTTACTGTATCAGACTGTATCACACTGACAGTGCGCTCACTGTTACTGTATTGCACTGACAGTGTGCTCACTGTTACTGTATCAGACTGTGTCACACTGACAGTACCCTCACTGTTACTGTATCAGCCTGTATCACACTGACAGTGCGCTCACTTTTACTGTATCACACGAACAGTGTGCTCACTTACTGTATCACACTGACAGTGTGATCACTGTTACTGTATCACACTGACAGTGTGATCACTGTTACTGTATCACACTGACAGTGTGCTCACTGTTACTGTATCAGACTGTATCACACAGACAGTGTGCTCACTGTTACTATATCGGACTGTATCTCACTGACAGTGTGCTCACTGTTACTGTATCAGACTATCACACTGACGGTGCGCTCACTATTACTGTATCAGACTGTATCACACTGACAGTGTGCTCACCTTTACTGTATCAGACTGTGTCACACTGACTGCTCACTTACTGTATCAGACTATTACACTGACCATGTGCTCACTGTTACTGTATCACAGTGCCAGTGCGCTCACTGTTACTGTATCAGACTGTATCACACTGACAGTGCGCTCACTGTTACTGTATCAGACTGTATCACACTGGCAGTGCGCTCACTATTACTGTATCAGACTGTATCACACTGACAGTGCGCTCACTGTTACTCTATTGCACTGACAGTACCCTCACTGTTACTGTATCAGACTGTATCACACTGACAGTCCTCTCTTTGTTACTGTATCACACTGACAGTGTGCTCACTGTTACTGTATCAGACTATCACACTGACCGTGTGCTCACTGTTACTGTATCGGACTGTATCTCACTGACAGTGTGCTCACTGTTACTGTATCAGACTGTATCACACTGACGGTGCGCTCACTATTACTGTATCAGACTGTATCACACTGACAGTGCGCTCACTGTTACTGTATTGCACTGACAGTACCCGCACTGTTACTGTATCAGACTGTATCACACTGACAGTACCCTCACTGTTACTATATCAGACTGTATCACACTGGCAGTGTGCTCACTGTTACTGTATCAGACTGTATCACACTGACAGTCCTCTCACTGTGACTGTATCACACTGACGGTGCGCTCACTATTACTGTATCAGACTGTATCACACTGACAGTGCGCTCACTGTTACTGTATTGCACTGACAGTACCCGCACTGTTACTGTATCAGACTGTATCACACTGACAGTACCCTCACTGTTACTATATCAGACTGTATCACACTGGCAGTGTGCTCACTGTTACTGTATCAGACTGTATCACACTGACAGTCCTCTCACTGTGACTGTATCACACTGACAGTGTCCTCACTGTTACTGTATCGCACTGACAATGTGCTCACTTACTGTATGACACTGACAGTGCACTCAGTTACTGTATCAGACTGTATCACACTGGCAGTGCGCTCACTATTACTGTATCAGACTGTATCACACTGACAGTGCGCTCACTGTTACTGTATTGCACTGACAGTACCCTCACTGTTACTGTATCAGACTGTATCACACTGACAGTCCTCTCACTGTTACTGTATCACACTGACTGTGCGCACACTGTTACTGTATCAGACTGTATCACACTGACAGTGTCCTCACTGTTACTGTATCGCACTGACAATGTGCTCACTGTTACTGTATTACACTGACAGTGCCCTCACTGTTACTGTATCAGATTGTATCGCACTGACAGTGTGCTCACTGTTACTGTATCAGACTGTATTACACTGACAGTGCCCTCACTGTTACTGTATCAGACTGTATCACACTGTGCTCACTTACTGTATCACACTGACCGTGTGCTCACTGTTACTGTATCAGACTGTATCACACTGACAGTGCGCTCACTGTTACTATATCAGACTGTATCACACTGACAGTGCGCTCCCTGTTACGGTACCAGACTGTATCACACTGACAGTGCGCTCACTATTACTGTATTGCACTGACAGTACCCTCACTGTTACTGTATCACACTGACAGTCCGCTCACTGTTACTGTATCACACTGACAGTGTGCTCACTGTTACTGTATCAGACTATCACACTGACAGTGTGCTCACTGTTACTGTATCGGACTGTATCTCACTGACGGTGCGCTCCCTGTTACGGTATCGGACTGTATCACACTGGCAGTGTGCTCACTTTTACTGTATCATACTGACTGTTCCCTCACTGTTACTGTATCAGACTGTATCACAGACAATGCGTTCACTGTTACTGTATCACACTATATCACACGAACAGTGTGCTCACTGTTACTGTATCACACTGACTGCGCTCACTGTTACTGTATCAGACTGTATCACACTGTCAGTACCCTCACTGTTACTGCATCAGACTGTATCACACTCACAGTGCGCTCACTTACTGTATCAGATTGTATCACACTGACCGTATACTCACTGTTACTGTATCAGACTGTATCACACTGACAGTGTGCTCACTGTTACTGTATCAGACTATCACACTGACAGTGTGCTCACTGTTACTGTATCAGACTGTATCACACTGCTCACTGTTACTGTATCACACTGACCGTGTGATCACTGTTACTGTATCACACTGACAGTGCGCTCACTGTTACTATATCAGACTGTATCACACTGGCAGTGTGCTCACTGTTACTGTATTGCACTGACAGTGCGCTCACTGTTACTGTATCAGACTGTATCACACTGGCAGTGTGCTCACTGTTACTGTATGAGACTGTATCACACTGGCAGTGTGCTCACTGTTACTGTATCAGACTGTATCACACTTACAGTACGCTCACTGTTACTGTATCAGACTATATCACACTGACAGTGTGCTCACTGTTACTGTATCACACTGACAGTTCCCTCACTGTTACTGTACAGACTGTATCACACTTACAGTACCCTCACTGTTACTGCATCAGACTGTATCACACTGACAGTGCGCTCACTGTTACTGTATCAAATTGTATCACACTGACAGTATCCTCACTTACTGTATCAAACTGTATCACACTGACAGTGTGCTCACTGTTACTGTATCAGACTATCACACTGACAGTGCGCTCACTATTACTGGATCAGACTTGTATCTCACTGACAGTGTGCTCACTGTTACTGTATCAGACTGTATCACACTGCTCTCTGTTACTGTATCACACTGACCGTGTGCTCACTTACTGTATCCCACTGACCGTGCGCTCACTGTTACTATATCAGACTGTATCACACTGACAGTGCGCTCCCTGTTATGGTATCAGACTGTATGACACTGACAGTGCGCTCCCTGTTACGGTAACAGACTGTATCACACTGCTCACTGTTACTGTATCACACTGACCGTGTGCTCACTGTTACTGTATCACACTGACAGTGCGCTCCCTGTTACGGTATCAGACTGTATCACACTGGCAGTGTGCTCACTGTTACTGTATCAGACTGTATCACACTGACAGTGCGCTCACTGTTACTGTATTGCACTGACAGTGTGCTCACTGTTACTGTATCAGACTGTGTCACTGACAGTACCCTCACTGTTACTGTATCAGCCTGTATCACACTGACAGTGCGCTCACTTTTACTGTATCACACGAACAGTGTGCTCACTTACTGTATCACACTGACTGTGCGCTACCTGTTACTGTATCAGACTGTATCACACTGACAGTACCCTCACTGTTACTGCATCAGACTGTATCACACAGACAGTGTGCTCACTGTTACTGTATCAGACTGTGTCACACTGACTGTGCTCACTGTTACTGTATCAGACTATTACACTGACCATGTGCTCACTGTTACTGTATCACAGTGCCAGTGCGCTCACTGTTACTGTATCAGACTGTATCACACTGACAGTGCGCTCACTGTTACTGTATCAGACTGTATCACACTGGCAGTGCGCTCACTATTACTGTATCAGACTGTATCACACTGACAGTGCGCTCACTGTTACTCTATTGCACTGACAGTACCCTCACTGTTACTGTATCAGACTGTATCACACTGACAGTCCTCTCTCTGTTACTGTATCACACTGACAGTGTGCTCACTGTTACTGTATCAGACTATCACACTGACAGTGTACTCACTGTTACTGTATCGGACTGTATCTCACTGACTGTGCTCACTGTTACTGTATCAGACTGTATCACACTGACGGTGCGCTCACTATTACTGTATCAGACTGTATCACACTAACAGTGCGCTCACTGTTACTGTATTGCACTGACAGTACCCGCACTGTTACTGTATCAGACAGTATCACACTGACCGTACCCTCACTGTTACTATATCAGACTGTATCACACTGGCAGTGTGCTCACTGTTACTGTATCAGACTGTATCACACTGACAGTCCTCTCACTGTGACTGTATCACACTGACAGTGTGCTCACTGTTACTGTATCTGACTATCACACTGACCGTGCGCTCACTGTTACTGTATCACACGAACAGTGTGCTCACTGTTACTGTATCACACTGACTGTGCGCACACTGTTACTGTATCAGACTATCACACTGACAGTGTCCTCACTGTTACTGTATCGCACTGACAATGTGCTCACTTACTGTATCACACTGACAGTGCACTCAGTTACTGTATCAGACTGTATCACACTGGCAGTGCGCTCACTATTACTGTATCAGACTGTATCACACTGACAGTGCGCTCACTGTTACTGTATTGCACTGACAGTACCCTCACTGTTACTGTATCAGACTGTATCACACTGACAGTCCTCTCACTGTTACTGTATCACACTGTGCGCACACTGTTACTGTATCAGACTGTATCACACTGACAGTGTCCTCACTGTTACTGTATCGCACTGACAATGTGCTCACTGTTACTGTATTACACTGACAGTGCCCTCACTTACTGTATCAGATTGTATCGCACTGACAGTGTGCTCACTGTTACTGTATCAGACTGTATTACACTGACAGTGCCCTCACTGTTACTGTATCAGACTGTATCACACTGTGCTCACTTACTGTATCACACTGACCGTGTGCTCACTGTTACTGTATCACACTGACAGTGCGCTCCCTGTTACGGTATCAGACTGTATCACACTGACAGTGCGCTCCCTGTTACGGTACCAGACTGTATCACACTGACAGTGCCCTCACTGTTACTGTATTGCACTGACAGTACCCTCACTGTTACTGTATCACACTTACAGTCCGCTCACTGTTACTGTATCACACTGACAGTGTGCTCACTGTTACTGTATCACACTGACAGTGTGCTCACTGTTACTGTATCGGACTGTATCACACTGACGGTGCGCTCCCTGTTACGGTATCGGACTGTATCACACTGGCAGTGTGCTCACTTTTACTGTATCAGACTGTATCATACTGACTGTTCCCTCACTGTTACTGTATCAGACTGTATCACAGACAATGCGCTCACTGTTACTGTATCACACTATATCACACGAACAGTGTGCTCACTGTTACTGTATCACACTGACTGCGCTCACTGTTACTGTATCAGACTGTATCACACTGACAGTACCCTCACTGTTACTGCATCAGACTGTATCACACTCACAGTGCGCTCACTTACTGTATCAGATTGTATCACACTGACCGTATACTCACTGTTACTGTATCAGACTGTATCACACTGACAGTGTGCTCACTGTTACTGTATCAGACTATCACACTGACAGTGTGCTCACTGTTACTGTATCAGACTGTATCACACTGCTCACTGTTACTGTATCACACTGACCGTGTGATCACTGTTACTGTATCACACTGACAGTGCGCTCACTGTTACTATATCAGACTGTATCACACTGGCAGTGTGCTCACTGTTACTGTATCAGACTGTATCACACTGACAGTGCGCTCACTGTTACTGTATTGCACTGACAGTGTGCTCACTGTTACTGTATCAGACTGTATCACACTGACAGTACCCTCACTGTTACTGTATCTGCCTGTATCACACTGACAGTGCGCTCACTGTTACTGTATCAGACTATCACACTGACAGTGTGCTCACTGTTACTGTATCAGACTGTATCACACTTCTCACTGTTACTGTATCACACTGACCGTGTGATCACTGTTACTGTATCACACTGACAGTGCGCTCACTGTTTCTATATCAGACTGTATCACACTGGCAGTGTGCTCACTGTTACTGTATCAGACTGTATCACACTGACAGTGCGCTCACTGTTACTGTATTGCACTGACAGTGTGCTCACTGTTCCTGTATCAGACTGTATCACACTGACAGTACCCTCACTGTTACTGTATCAGCCTGTATCACACTGACAGTGCGCTCACTGTTATTGTATCACACGAACAGTGTGCTCACTGTTACTGTATCACACTGACAGTGCGCTCACTATTACTGTATCTGACTGTATCACACTGACAGTGTGCTCACTGTTACTGTCTCAGACTGTATCACACTGACAGTGCTCACTATTACTGTATCACGCAGACAGTGTGCTCACTGTTACTGTATCAGACTATCACACTGACCGTGTGATCACTGTTACTGTATCACACTGACAGTGTGCTCACTGTTACTGTATCAGACTGTATCACACAGACAGTGTGCTCCCTGTTACTGTATCGGACTGTATCTCACTGACTGCTCACTGTTACTGTATCAGACTGTATCACACTGACAGTGCGCTCCCTGTTACTGTATCAGACTGTGTCACACTGACTGTGCTCACTGTTACTGTATCAGACTATTACACTGACCATGTGCTCACTGTTACTGTATCACAGTGCCAGTGCGCTCACTGTTACTGTATCAGACTGTATCACACTGACAGTGCGCTCACTGTTACTGTATCAGACTGTATCACACTGGCAGTGCGCTCACTATTACTGTATCAGACTGTATCACACTGACAGTGCGCTCACTGTTACTCTATTGCACTGACAGTACCCTCACTGTTACTGTATCAGACTATCACACTGACAGTCCTCTCTCTGTTACTGTATCACACTGACAGTGTGCTCACTGTTACTGTATCAGACTATCACACTGACAGTGTACTCACTGTTACTGTATCGGACTGTATCTCACTGACTGTGCTCACTGTTACTGTATCAGACTGTATCACACTGACGGTGCGCTCACTATTACTGTATCAGACTGTATCACACTAACAGTGCGCTCACTGTTACTGTATTGCACTGACAGTACCCGCACTGTTACTGTATCAGACAGTATCACACTGACCGTACCCTCACTGTTACTATATCAGACTGTATCACACTGGCAGTGTGCTCACTGTTACTGTATCAGACTGTATCACACTGACAGTCCTCTCACTGTGACTGTATCACACTGACAGTGTGCTCACTGTTACTGTATCTGACTATCACACTGACCGTGCGCTCACTGTTACTGTATCACACGAACAGTGTGCTCACTGTTACTGTATCACACTGACTGTGCGCACACTGTTACTGTATCAGACTATCACACTGACAGTGTCCTCACTGTTACTGTATCGCACTGACAATGTGCTCACTTACTGTATCACACTGACAGTGCACTCAGTTACTGTATCAGACTGTATCACACTGGCAGTGCGCTCACTATTACTGTATCAGACTGTATCACACTGACAGTGCGCTCACTGTTACTGTATTGCACTGACAGTACCCTCACTGTTACTGTATCAGACTGTATCACACTGACAGTCCTCTCACTGTTACTGTATCACACTGACTGTGCGCACACTGTTACTGTATCAGACTGTATCACACTGACAGTGTCCTCACTGTTACTGTATCGCACTGACAATGTGCTCACTGTTACTGTATTACACTGACAGTGCCCTCACTTACTGTATCAGATTGTATCGCACTGACAGTGTGCTCACTGTTACTGTATCAGACTGTATTACACTGACAGTGCCCTCACTGTTACTGTATCAGACTGTATCACACTGTGCTCACTTACTGTATCACACTGACCGTGTGCTCACTGTTACTGTATCACACTGACAGTGCGCTCCCTGTTACGGTATCAGACTGTATCACACTGACAGTGCGCTCCCTGTTACGGTACCAGACTGTATCACACTGACAGTGCCCTCACTGTTACTGTATTGCACTGACAGTACCCTCACTGTTACTGTATCACACTGACAGTCCGCTCACTGTTACTGTATCACACTGACAGTGTGCTCACTGTTACTGTATCAGACTATCACACTGACAGTGTGCTCACTGTTACTGTATCGGACTGTATCTCACTGACGGTGCGCTCCCTGTTACGGTATCGGACTGTATCACACTGGCAGTGTGCTCACTTTTACTGTATCAGACTGTATCATACTGACTGTTCCCTCACTGTTACTGTATCAGACTGTATCACAGACAATGCGCTCACTGTTACTGTATCACACTATATCACACGAACAGTGTGCTCACTGTTACTGTATCACACTGACTGCGCTCACTGTTACTGTATCAGACTGTATCACACTGACAGTACCCTCACTGTTACTGCATCAGACTGTATCACACTCACAGTGCGCTCACTTACTGTATCAGATTGTATCACACTGACCGTATACTCACTGTTACTGTATCAGACTGTATCACACTGACAGTGTGCTCACTGTTACTGTATCAGACTATCACACTGACAGTGTGCTCACTGTTACTGTATCAGACTATCACACTGCTCACTGTTACTGTATCACACTGACCGTGTGATCACTGTTACTGTATCACACTGACAGTGCGCTCACTGTTACTATATCAGACTGTATCACACTGGCAGTGTGCTCACTGTTACTGTATCAGACTGTATCACACTGACAGTGCGCTCACTGTTACTGTATTGCACTGACAGTGTGCTCACTGTTACTGTATCAGACTGTATCACACTGACAGTACCCTCACTGTTACTGTATCTGCCTGTATCACACTGACAGTGCGCTCACTGTTACTGTATCAGACTATCACACTGACAGTGTGCTCACTGTTACTGTATCAGACTGTATCACACTTCTCACTGTTACTGTATCACACTGACCGTGTGATCACTGTTACTGTATCACACTGACAGTGCGCTCACTGTTTCTATATCAGACTGTATCACACTGGCAGTGTGCTCACTGTTACTGTATCACACTGACAGTGCGCTCACTGTTACTGTATTGCACTGACAGTGTGCTCACTGTTACTGTATCAGACTGTATCACACTGACAGTACCCTCACTGTTACTGTATCAGCCTGTATCACACTGACAGTGCGCTCACTGTTATTGTATCACACGAACAGTGTGCTCACTGTTACTGTATCACACTGACAGTGCGCTCACTATTACTGTATCTGACTGTATCACACTGACAGTGTGCTCACTGTTACTGTCTCAGACTGTATCACACTGACAGTGCTCACTATTACTGTATCACGCAGACAGTGTGCTCACTGTTACTGTATCAGACTATCACACTGACCGTGTGATCACTGTTACTGTATCACACTGACAGTGTGCTCACTGTTACTGTATCAGACTGTATCACACAGACAGTGTGCTCCCTGTTACTGTATCGGACTGTATCTCACTGACTGCTCACTGTTACTGTATCAGACTGTATCACACTGACAGTGCGCTCCCTGTTACGGTATCAGACTGTATCACACTGACAGTGCGCTCCCTGTTACCGTATCAGACTGTATCACACTGGCAGTGTGCTCACTGTTACTGTATCAGACTGTATCACACTGACAGTGCGCTCACTGTTACTGTATTGCACTGACAGTGCGCTCACTGTTACTGTATCAGACTGTATCACACTGGCAGTGTGCTCACTGTTACTGTATGAGACTGTATCACACTGGCAGTGTGCTCACTGTTACTGTATCAGACTGTATCACACTTACAGTACGCTCACTGTTACTGTATCAGACTATATCACACTGACAGTATGCTCACTGTTACTGTATCACACTGACAGTTCCCTCACTGTTACTGTACAGACTGTATCACACTTACAGTACCCTCACTGTTACTGCATCAGACTGTATCACACTCACAGTGCGCTCACTGTTACTGTATCAAATTGTATCACACTGACAGTATCCTCACTTACTGTATCAGACTGTATCACACTGACAGTGTGCTCACTGTTACTGTATCAGACTATCACACTGACAGTACGCTCACTATTACTGGATCAGACTTGTATCTCACTGACAGTGTGCTCACTGTTACTGTATCAGACTGTATCACACTGCTCACTTACTGTATCACACTGACCGTGTGCTCACTGTTACTGTATCACACTGACAGTGCGCTCCCTGTTACGGTATCAGACTGTATCACACTGGCAGTGTGCTCACTGTTACTGTATCAGACTGTATCACACTGACAGTGCGCTCACTGTTACTGTATTGCACTGACAGTGTGCTCACTGTTACTGTATCAGACTGTGTCACACTGACAGTACCCTCACTGTTACTGTATCAGCCTGTATCACACTGACAGTGCGCTCACTTTTACTGTATCACACGAACAGTGTGCTCACTTACTGTATCACACTGACAGTGTGCTCACTTACTGTATCACACTGACAGTGTGATCACTGTTACTGTATCACACTGACAGTGTGATCACTGTTACTGTATCACACTGACAGTGCGCTCCCTGTTACGGTATCAGACTGTATCACACTGGCAGTGTGCTCACTGTTACTGTATCAGACTGTATCACACTGACAGTGCGCTCACTGTTACTGTATTGCACTGACAGTGTGCTCACTGTTACTGTATCAGACTGTGTCACACTGACAGTACCCTCACTGTTACTGTATCAGCCTGTATCACACTGACAGTGCGCTCACTTTTACTGTATCACACGAACAGTGTGCTCACTGTTACAGTATCACACTTACTGTGCGCACACTGTGACTGTATCAGACTGTATCACACTGACAGTGTCCTCACTGTTACTGTATCGCACTGACAATGTGCTCACTTACTGTATCACACTGACAGTGCACTCAGTTACTGTATCAGACTGTATCACACTGGCAGTGCGCTCACTATTACTGTATCAGACTGTATCACACTGACCGTGAGCTCACTGTTACTGTATTGCACTGACAGTACCCTCACTGTTACTGTATCAGACTGTATCACACTGACAGTCCTCTCACTGTTACTGTATCACACTGACTGTGCGCACACTGTTACTGTATCAGACTGTATCACACTGACAGTGTCCTCACTGTTACTGTATCGCACTGACAATGTGCTCACTGTTACTGTATTACACTGACAGTGCCCTCACTGTTACTGTATCAGATTGTATCGCACTGACAGTGTGCTCACTGTTACTGTATCAGACTGTATTACACTGACAGTGCCCTCACTGTTACTGTATCAGACTGTATCACACTGTGCTCACTTACTGTATCACACTGACCGTGTGCTCACTGTTACTGTATCAGACTGTATCACACTGACAGTGCGCTCCCTGTTACGGTACCAGACTGTATCACACTGACAGTGCGCTCACTATTACTGTATTGCACTGACAGTACCCTCACTGTTACTGTATCACACTGACAGTCCGCTCACTGTTACTGTATCACACTGACAGTGTGCTCACTGTTACTGTATCAGACTATCACACTGACAGTGTGCTCACTGTTACTGTATCGGACTGTATCTCACTGACGGTGCGCTCCCTGTTACGGTATCGGACTGTATCACACTGGCAGTGTGCTCACTTTTACTGTATCATACTGTCAGTACCCTCACTGTTACTGCATCAGACTGTATCACACTCACAGTGCGCTCACATACTGTATCAGATTGTATCACACTGACCGTATACTCACTGTTACTGTATCAGACTGTATCACACTGACAGTGTGCTCACTGTTACTGTATCAGACTATCACACTGACAGTGTGCTCACTGTTACTGTATCAGACTGT
Source organism: Scyliorhinus torazame (assembly GCF_047496885.1). Lineage (NCBI taxonomy): Eukaryota > Metazoa > Chordata > Chondrichthyes > Carcharhiniformes > Scyliorhinidae > Scyliorhinus > Scyliorhinus torazame. Next base: position 44,376 of record NW_027308069.1, read on the forward strand.
ATCACACTGCTCACTGCTACTGTATCACACTGACCGTGTGATCACTGTTACTGTATCACACTGACAGTGCGCTCACTGTTACTATATCAGACTGTATCACACTGGCAGTGTGCTCACTGTTACTGTATTGCACTGACAGTGCGCTCACTGTTACTGTATCAGACTGTATCACACTGGCAGTGTGCTCACTGTTACTGTATCAGACTGTATCACACTTACAGTACGCTCACTGTTACTGTATCAGACTATATCACACTGACAGTGTGCTCACTGTTACTGTATCACACTGACAGTTCCCTCACTGTTACTGTACAGACTGTATCACACTTACAGTACCCTCACTGTTACTGCATCAGACTGTATCACACTGACAGTGCGCTCACTGTTACTGTATCAAATTGTATCACACTGACAGTATCCTCACTTACTGTATCAGACTGTATCACACTGACAGTGTGCTCACTGTTACTGTATCAGACTATCACACTGACAGTGCGCTCACTATTACTGGATCAGACTTGTATCTCACTGACAGTGTGCTCACTGTCACTGTATCAGACTGTATCACACTGCTCTCTGTTACTGTATCACACTGACCGTGTGCTCACTTACTGTATCCCACTGACCGTGCGCTCACTGTTACTATATCAGACTGTATCACACTGACAGTGCGCTCCCTGTTATGGTATCAGACTGTATGACACTGACAGTGCGCTCCCTGTTACGGTATCAGACTGTATCACACTGCTCACTGTTACTGTATCACACTGACCGTGTGCTCACTGTTACTGTATCACACTGACATTGCGCTCCCTGTTACGGTATCAGACTGTATCACACTGGCAGTGTGCTCACTGTTACTGTATCAGACTGTATCACACTGACAGTGCGCTCACTGTTACTGTATTGCACTGACAGTGTGCTCACTGTTACTGTATCAGACTGTGTCACTGACAGTACCCTCACTGTTACTGTATCAGCCTGTATCACACTGACAGTGCGCTCACTTTTACTGTATCACACGAACAGTGTGCTCACTTACTGTATCACACTGACTGTGCGCTACCTGTTACTGTATCAGACTGTATCACACTGACAGTACCCTCACTGTTACTGCATCAGACTGTATCACACTGACAGTGTGATCACTGTTACTGTATCACAGTGCCAGTGTGCTCACTGTTACTGAATCAGACTGTATCACACCAACAGTGTGCTCACTGTTACTGTATCACACCGGCAGTGTGCTCACTGTTACTGAATCAGACTGTATCACACCAACAGTCTGCTCACTGTTACAGTATCAGACTGTATCTCACTGACAGTGCTCACTGTTACTGTATCAGACTGTATCACACTGACAGTGTGCTCGCTGTTACTGTATCAGACTGTATCTCACTGACAGTGCTCACTGTTACTGTATCAGACTATCACACTGACCATGTGCTCACTGTTACTGTATCAGACTGTATCGCACTGACAGTGTGCTCACTGTTACTGTATCAGACTGTATCACACTGACAGTGCGCTCACTGTTACTGTATCACACTATCACACGAACAGCGTGCTCACTGTTACTGTATCACACTGTGCGCTCACTGTTACTGTATCAGATTGTATCACACTGACCGTGTCCTCACTGTTACTGTATCACACTGACAGTGCGTTCACTGTTACTATATCAGACTGTATCACACTGACAGTGCGCTCACTGTTACTGTATTGCACTGAGTGTGCTCACTGTTACTGTATCAGACTGTATCACACTGACAGTACCCTCACTGTTACTGTATCAGACTGTATCACACTGACAGTGCGCTCACTGTTACTGTATCACACTGACAGTGTGCTCACTGTTACTGTATCAGACTATGACACTGACAGTGTGCTCACTGTTACTGTATCTCACTGACAGTGTGCTCACTGTTACTGTATCAGACTGTATCACACTGACGGTGCGCTCACTTTTACTGTATCAGACTGTATCACTCTGACTGTGCTCGCTGTTACTGTATCAGATTATCACACTGACAGTGCGCTCACTGTTACTGTATCTCACTGTGTGCTCACAGTTACTGTATCAGACTGTATCACACTGACCATGTGCTCACTGTTACTGTATCACACTGACAGTGGGCTCACTGTTACTGTATCAGACTGTATCACACTGACAGTGCGCTCACTGTTACTGTATCAGACTGTATCACACTGGCAGTGCGCTCACTATTACTGTATCAGACTGTATCACACTGACAGTGCTCACTATTACTGTATCACACTGACCGTGTGCTCACTGTTACTGTATCAGACTGCATCACAGGCAGTGTGCTCACTGTTACTGTATCACACTGACAGTGCGCTCACTGTTACTGTATCAGACTGTATCACACTGACAGTGCGCTCACTGTTACTGTATGCACTGACACTGTGCTCACTGTTACTGTATCAGACTGTATCACACTGACTGTGCGCTCACTGTTACTGTATCAGACTGTATCACACTGACAGTACCCTCACTGTTACTGTATCAGACTGTATCACCCTGACAGTGTGCTCACTATTACTGTATCACACTGACAGTGTGCTCACTGTGACTGTATCAGACTATCACACTGGCAATGTGCTCACTGTTACTGTATCGGACTATCTCACTGACTGTGCTCACTGTTACTGTATCAGACTGTATCACACTGACGGTGCGCTCACTATTACTGTATCAGACTGTCTCACACTGACAGTGTGCTCACTTTTACTGTATCAGACTGTATCACACTGACCATGTGCTCACTGTTACTGTATCACACTGACAGTGCGCTCACTATTACTGTATCAGACTGTCTCACACTGACAGTGTGCTCACTTTTACTGTATCAGTCTGTATCACACGGACAGTGTGCTCACTATTACTGTATCAGACTGTATCACACTGACCGTGTGCTCACTATTACTGTATCAGACTGTATCACACTGACAGTGCGCTCACTACTACTGTATCAGACTGTATCACACTGGCAATGTGCTCACTGTTACTGTATCAGACTGTATCACACTGACACTGCGCTCACGGTTACTGTATCAGACTGCCAGTGCGCTCACTATTACTGTATCAGTCTGTATCTCACTGACTGCTCACTGTTACTGTATCAGGCTATCACACTGACAGTGTGCTCACTTACTGTATCAGACTAACAGTGTGCTCACTAGTACTGTATCATACTGTATCTCACGGACTGCTCACTGTTACTGTATCAGCCTGAAAGTCTGCTCGCTATTACTGTATCAGACTATCACACACTGCTCACTGTTACTGTATCAGACTGTATCACACTGACTGCTCACTGTTACTGTATCAGACTGTATCACACTGACGGTGTGCTCACTGTTTCTGTATCACACTATCACACTGACAGTGCGCTCACTGTTACTGTATCAGACTGTTTCACACTGACAGTGCGCTCAATGTTACTGTATCAGATTGTATCACACTGACTGCTCACTGTTACTGTATCACACTGACAGTGCGCTCACTGTTACTGAATCACACCGACAGTGTGCTCACTGTTACTGAATCAGACTGTATCACACTGACAGTGTGCTCAATGTTACTGTATCAGACTGTATCACACTGACAGTGCGCTCACTGTTACTGTATCAGACTGTATCTCACTGACAGTGCTCACTGTTACTGTATCATACTATCTCACCGACAGTGCTCACTGTTACTGTATCAGACTGTATGACACTGACAGTGTGCTCACTGTTACTGAATCAGACTGTATCACACTGACAGTGCACTCACTGTTACTGTATCAGACTGTATCACACTGACAGTGCTCACTGTTACTGTATCAGACTGTATCTCACTGACAGTGCTCACTGTTACTGTATCAGACTGTATCACACTGACAGTGTGCTCACTGTTACTGTATGAGACTATCACACTGACAGCGTGCTCACTATTACTGTATCACACTGACAGTGCGTTCACTGTTACTGTATCAGACTATCACACTGACTGCGCTCACTGTTACTGTATCAGACTGTATCACACTGACAGTGCGCTCACTGTTATTGTATCAGACTGTATCACACTGACAGTATGCTCACTGTTACTGTATCAGACTGTATCACACCGGCAGTGTGCTCACTGTTACTGAATCAGACTATCACACTGACTCTGTGCTCAGTGTTACTGTATCAGACTGTATCTCACTGACAGTGCTCACTGTTACTGTATCAGACTGTATCACACTGACTGCTCACTGTTACTGTATCACACTGACAGTGCACTCACTGTTACTGTATCAGACTGTATCACACTGACAGTGTGCTCACTGTTACTGTATCAGACTGTATCACACTGACAGTGCGCTCACTGTTACTGTATCACACTGACAGTGTGCTCACTGTTACTGTATCAGACTATGACACTGACAGTGTGCTCACTGTTACTGTATCGGACTGTATCTCACTGACAGTGTGCTCACTTTTACTGTATCAGACTGTATCACACTGACAGTGCGCTCACTGTTACTGTATCACACTGACAGTGCACTCACTGTTACTGTATCAGACTGTATCACACTGACTGTGCTCACTGTTACTGTATCAGACTGTATCACACTGACAGTGCGCTCACTGTTACTGTATCAGACTGTATCACACTGGCAGTGCGCTCACTATTACTGTATCAGACTGTATCACACTGACAGTGCTCACTGTTACTGTATCAGACTGCATCACAGGCAGTGTGCTCACTGTTAATGTATCAGACTGTATCACACTGACTGCTCACTGTTACTGTATCACACTGACAATGTGATCACTGTTACTGTATCACACTGACGGTGCGCTCACTATTTACTGTACCAGACTGTATCACACTGACAGTGCGCTCCCTGTTACGGTATCAGACTGTATCACACTGACAGTGTGCTCACTGTTACTGTATCAGACTGTATCACACTGACAGTGCGCTCCCTGTTATGGTATCAGACTGTATCACACTGACAGTGTGCTCACTGTTACTGTATCAGACTGTATCACACTGACAGTGCGCTCACTGTTACTGTATCATACTGTATCACACTGACAGTGCGCTCACTGTTACTGTATTGCACTGACAGTGCGCTCACTGTTACTGTATCAGACTGTATCACACTGACGGTCCGCTCACTATTACTGAATCAGACTGTATCACACTGACAGTGTGCTCACTTTTACTGTATCAGACTATCACACTGACTGCGCTCACTGTTACTGTATCACACTGACTGTATGCTCACTGTTACCGTATCAGACTGTATCTCACGGACAGTACGCTCACTATTACTGCATCAGCCTATCACACTGACTGCTACTGTATCACACTGACCGTGCACTCACTGTTACTGTACCGGACTGTATCATACTGTCAGTGTGCTCACTGTTACTGTATCAGACTGTATTGCACTGACAGTGTGCTCACTGTTACTGTATCAGACTACCACACTGACAGTTCCCTCACTGTTACTGTATCAGACTGTATCACACTGACAGTGCGCTCACTGTTACTGTATCACACTGACTGTGCGCTCACTGTTACTGTATCAAACTGACAGTACCCTCAATGTTACTGCATCAGACTGTATCACACTGACAGTGCGCTCACTGTTACTGTGTCACACTGACAGTGCGCTCACTGTTACTGTATCGGACTATCTCACTGACAGTGTGCTCACTGTTACTGTATCAGACTGTATCACACTGACGGTGCGCTCACTATTACTGTATCAGACTGTCTCTCACTGACAGTGTGCTCACTTTTACTGTATCACACTGTATCACACTGACTGTGCTCGCTGTTACTGTATCAGATAATCACACTGACAGTGCGCTCACTTTTACTGTATCACACTGACTGTGTGCTCACTGTTACCGTATCAGACTGTATCACACTGACCATGTGCTCACTGTTACTGTATCACACTGACAGTGCGCTCACTGTTACTGTATCAGACTGTATCACACGGACAGTGCGCACACTATTACTGTATCAGGCTGTATCACACTGACAGTGCTCACTATTACTGTATCACACTGACAGTGTGCTGACTGTTACTGTATCAGACTATCACACTGACCGTGTGCTCACTGTTACTGTATCAGACTGTATCACACTGACCGTGTGCTCACTGTTACTGTATCACACTGACAGTGTGCTCACTGTTACTGTATCAGAATATCACACTGACAGTTTGCTCACTGTTACTGTATCAGACTGTAACACACTGACAGTGCGCTCCCTGTTAGGGTATCAGACTGTATCTCACTGACAGTGCTCACTGTTACTGTATCAGACTGTATCACACTGACAGTGCTCACTGTTACTGTATCAGAATGTGTCACACTGACAGTACCCTCACTGTTACTGCATCAGGCGGTATCACACTGACAGTCTGCTCACTGTTACTGTATCAGACTGTATCACACTGACAGTGTGCTCAATGTTACTGTATCAGACTGTATCACACTGACAGTGTGCTCACTGTTACTGTATCAGACTGTTTCACACTGACAGTACCCTCACTGTTACTGTATCAGACTGTATCACACTGACAGTGCGCTCACTGTTACTGTATTGCACTGACAGTGTGCTCACTGTTACTGTATCAGACTGTATCACACTGACAGTACCCTCACTGTTACTGTATCAGACTGTATCACACTGACAGTGTGCTCACTGTTACTGTATCAGACTATGACACTGACAGTGTGCTCACTGTTACTGTATCGGACTGTATCTCACTGACAGTGTGCTCACTGTTACTGTATCAGACTGTATCACACTGACGGTGCGCTCACTTTTACTGTATCAGACTGTATCACTCTGTGCTCGCTGTTACTGTATCAGATTATCACACTGACAGTGCGCTCACTGTTACTGTATCTCACTGTGTGCTCACAGTTACTGTATCAGACTGTATCACACTGACCATGTGCTCACTGTTACTGTATCACACTGACAGTGTGCTCACTGTTACTGTATCAGACTGTATCACACTGGCAGTGCGCTCACTGTTACTGTATCAGACTGTATCACACTGGCAGTGCGCTCACTATTACTGTATCAGACTGTATCACACTGACAGTGCTCACTATTACTGTATCACACTGACCGTGTGCTCACTGTTACTGTATCAGACTGCATCACAGGCAGTGTGCTCACTGTTACTGTATCACACTGACAGTGCGCTCACTGTTACTGTATCAGACTGTATCACCCTGACAGTGTGCTCACTGTTCCTGTATCACACTGACAGTGTGCTCACTGTTACTGTATCGGACTGTATCTCACTGACAGTGTGCCCACTGTTACTGTATCAGACTGTATCTCACTGACAGTGTGCTCACTATTACTGTATCACACTGACAGTGTGCTCACTGTGACTGTATCAGACTATCACACTGGCAATGTGCTCACTGTTACTGTATCAGACTGTATCACACTGACGGTGCGCTCACTATTACTGTATCAGACTGTCTCACACTGACAGTGTGCTCACTTTTACCGTTTCAGACTGTATCACACTGACCATGTGCTCACTGTTACTGTATCACACTGACAGTGCGCTCACTGTTACTGTATCAGACTGTATCACACGGACAGTGCGCTCACTATTACTGTATCAGACTGTATCACACTGACAGTGCGCTCACTACTACTGTATCAGACTGTATCACACTGGCAATGTGCTCACTGTTACTGTATCAGACTGTATCACACTGACACTGCGCTCACGGTTACTGTATCAGACTGCCAGTGCGCTCACTATTACTGTATCAGACTGTATCTCACTGACTGCTCACTGTTACTGTATCAGGCTATCACACTGACAGTGTGCTCACTTACTGTATCAGACTGACAGTGCGCTCTCTATTACTGTATCATACTGTATCTCACGGACTGCTCACTGTTACTGTATCAGACTGAAAGTCTGCTCGCTATTACTGTATCAGACTATCACACACTGCTCACTGTTACTGTATCAGACTGTATCACACTGACTGTGCTCACTGTTACTGTATCAGACTGTATCACACTGACAGTGCGCTCACTGTTACTGTATCATACTGTATCACACTGACAGTGCGCTCACTGTTACTGTATTGCACTGACAGTGCGCTCACTGTTACTGTATCAGACTGTATCACACTGACAGTGCGCTCCCTGTTACGGTATCAGACTGTATCACACTGACAGTGTGCTCACTGTTACTGTATCAGACTGTATCATACTGACAGTGCGCTCACTGTTACTGTATCATACTGTATCACACTGACAGTGCGCTCACTGTTACTGTATTGCACTGACAGTGCGCTCACTGTTACTGTATCAGACTGTATCACACTGACAGTGCGCTCACTGTTACTGTATTGCACTGACAGTGCGCTCACTGTTACTGTATCAGACTGTATCACACTGACGGTGCGCTCACTATTACTGTATCAGACTGTATCACACTGACAGTGTGCTCACTTTTACTGTATCACACTGACTGTATGCTCACTGTTACCGTATCAGACTGTATCTCACGGACAGTACGCTCACTATTACTGCATCAGCCTATCACACTGACTGCTCACTGTTACTGTATCACACTGACAGTGCGCTCACTGTTACTGTATCGGACTGTATTGCACTGACAGTGTGCTCACTGTTACTGTATCAGACTATCACACTGACAGTTCCCTCACTGTTACTGTATCAGACTGTATCACACTGACAGTGCGCTCACTGTTACTGTATCACACTATCACACGAACAGTGTGCTCACTGTTACTGTATCAGACTGTATCACACTGACAGTACCCTCAATGTTACTGCATTAGACTGTATCACACTGACAGTGCGCTCACTGTTACTGTATCAGATTGTATCACACTGACCGTGTCCTCACTGTTACTGTATCTCACTGACCGTGTGCTCACTGTTACTGTGTCACACTGACAGTGCGCTCACTGTTACTGTATCAGACTGTATCACACAGACAGTACCCTCACTGTTACTGTATCAGACTATCACGGTGACAGTGCGCGCACTGTTACTGAATCACACGAACAGTCTGCTCACTGTTACTGTATCACACTGACTGTGCGCTCACTGTTACTGTATCAGACTGTCACACTGACAGTGTGCTCACTGTTACTGTATCAGACTATCTCACTGACAGTGTGCTCACTGTTACTGTATCATACTGTATCACACTGACAGTGTGCTCACTGTTACTGTCTCAGACTGTATCACACTGACAGTGTGCTCACTATTACTGTATCACACTGACAGTGTGCTCACTGTTACTGTCTCAGACTGTATCACACTGACAATGTGCTCACTATTACTGTATCACACTGACAGTACCCTCAATGTTACTGCATCAGGCGGTATCACACTGACAGTGAGCTCACTGTTACTGTATCAGACTATCACTGACAGTGCGCTCACTCTTACTGTATCAGACTATCTCACTGACAGTGTGCTCACTGTTACTGTATCATACTGTATCACACTGACAGTGTGCTCACTGTTACTGTATCAGACTGTATCACTGAAAGTGTGCTCACTGTTACTGTATCGGAATATCTCACTGACAGTGTGCTCACTTTTACTGTATCACACTGTATCACACTGACTGTGCTCGCTGTTACTGTATCAGATAATCACACTGACAGTGCGCTCACTTTTACTGTATCACACTGACTGTGTGCTCACTGTTACCGTATCAGACTGTATCACACTGACCATGTGCTCACTGTTACTGTATCACACTGACAGTGCGCTCACTGTTACTGTATCAGACTGTATCACACGGACAGTGCGCTCACTATTACTGTATCAGGCTGTATCACACTGACAGTGCTCACTATTACTGTATCACACTGACAGTGTGCTGACTGTTACTGTATCAGACTGTAACACACTGACAGTGCGCTCACTACTACTGTATCAGACTGTATCACACTGACAGTGCGCTCCCTGTTAGGGTATCAGACTGTATCTCACTGACAGTGCTCACTGTTACTGTATCAGACTGTATCACACTGACAGTGCTCACTGTTACTGTATCAGAATGTGTCACACTGACAGTACCCTCACTGTTACTGCATCAGGCGGTATCACACTGACAGTGTGCTCACTGTTACTGTATCAGACTGTATCACACTGACAGTGTGCTCAATGTTACTGTATCAGACTGTATCACACTGACAGTGTGCTCACTGTTACTGTATCAGACTGTTTCACACTGACAGTACCCTCACTGTTACTGTATCAGACTGTATCACACTTACAGTGCGCTCACTGTTACTGTATTGCACTGACAGTGTGCTCACTGTTATTGTATCAGACTATCACACTGACAGTACCCTCACTGTTACTGTATCAGACTGTATCACACTGACAGTGCGCTCACTGTTACTGTATCACACTGACAGTGTGCTCACTGTTACTGTATCAGACTATGACACTGACAGTGTGCTCACTGTTACTGTATCGGACTGTATCTCACTGACAGTGTGCTCACTGTTACTGTATCAGACTATCACACTGACGGTGCGCTCACTTTTACTGTATCAGACTGTATCACTCTGTGCTCGCTGTTACTGTATCAGATTATCACACTGACAGTGCGCTCACTGTTACTGTATCTCACTGTGTGCTCACAGTTACTGTATCAGACTGTATCACACTGACCATGTGCTCACTGTTACTGTATCACACTGACAGTGGGCTCACTGTTACTGTATCAGACTGTATCACACTGACAGTGCGCTCACTGTTACTGTATCAGACTGTATCACACTGGCAGTGCGCTCACTATTACTGTATCAGACTGTATCACGCTGACAGTGCTCACTATTACTGTATCACACTGACCGTGTGCTCACTGTTACTGTATCAGACTGCATCACAGGCAGTGTGCTCACTGTTACTGTATCAGACTGTATCACACTGACAGTGCGCTCACTGTTACTGTATCACCCTGACAGTGTGCTCACTGTTACTGTATCACACTGACAGTGTGCTCACTGTTACTGTATCGGACTGTATCTCACTGACAGTGTGCCCACTGTTACTGTATCAGACTGTATCTCACTGACAGTGTGCTCACTATTACTGTATCACACTGACAGTGTGCTCACTGTGACTGTATCAGACTATCACACTGGCAATGTGCTCACTGTTACTGTATCAGACTGTATCACACTGACGGTGCGCTCACTATTACTGTATCAGACTGTCTCACACTGACAGTGTGCTCACTTTTACTGTATCAGACTATCACACTGACTGTGCTCGGTGTTACTGTATCAGATAATCACACTGACAGTGCGCTCACTGTTACTGTATCACACTGACTGTGTGCTCACTGTTACCGTATCAGACTGTATCACACTGACCATGTGCTCACTGTTCCTGTATCACACTGACAGTGCGCTCACTGTTACTGTATCAGACTGTATCACACGGACAGTGCGCTCACTATTACTGTATCAGACTGTATCACACTGACCGTGTGCTCACTATTACTGTATCAGACTGTATCACACTGACAGTGCGTTCACTACTACTGTATCAGACTGTATCACACTGGCAATGTGCTCACTGTTACTGTATCAGACTGTATCACACTGACGCTGCGCTCACGGTTACTGTATCAGACTGCCAGTGCGCTCACTATTACTGTATCAGACTGTATCTCACTGACTGCTCACTGTTACTGTATCAGGCTATCACACTGACAGTGTGCCCACTTACTGTATCAGACTGACAGTGCGCTCTCTATTACTGTATCATACTGTATCTCACGGACTGCTCACTGTTACTGTATCAGACTGAAAGTCTGCTCGCTATTACTGTATCAGACTATCACACACTGCTCACTGTTACTGTATCAGACTGTATCACACTGACTGTGCTCACTGTTACTGTATCAGACTGTATCACACTGACAGTGCGCTCACTGTTACTGTATCATACTGTATCACACTGACAGTGCGCTCACTGTTACTGTATTGCACTGACAGTGCGCTCACTGTTACTGTATCAGACTGTATCACACTGACAGTGCGCTCCCTGTTACGGTATCAGACTGTATCACACTGACAGTGTGCTCACTGTTACTGTATCAGACTGTATCACACTGACAGTGCGCTCACTGTTACTGTATCATACTGTATCACACTGACAGTGCGCTCACTGTTACTGTATTGCACTGACAGTGCGCTCACTGTTACTGTATCAGACTGTATCACACTGACAGTGCGCTCACTGTTACTGTATTGCACTGACAGTGCGCTCACTGTTACTGTATCAGACTGTATCACACTGACGGTGCGCTCACTATTACTGTATCAGACTGTATCACACTGACAGTGTGCTCACTTTTACTGTATCAGACTATCACACTGACTGTGCTCGCTGTTACTGTTTCAGATAATCACACTGACAGTGCGCTCACTGTTACTGTATCACACTGACTGTATGCTCACTGTTACCGTATCAGACTGTATCTCACGGACAGTACGCTCACTATTACTGCATCAGCCTATCACACTGACTGCTCACTGTTACTGTATCACACTGACAGTGCGCTCACTGTTACTGTATCGGACTGTATTGCACTGACAGTGTGCTCACTGTTACTGTATCAGACTATCACACTGACAGTTCCCTCACTGTTACTGTATCATACTGTATCACACTGACAGTGCGCTCACTGTTACTGTATCAGACTGTATCACACTGACAGTGCGCTCACTGTTACTGTATCACACTATCACACGAACAGTGTGCTCACTGTTACTGTATCACACTGACTGTGCGCTCACTGTTACTGTATCAGACTGTATCACACTGACAGTAGCCTCAATGTTACTGCATCAGACTGTATCACACTGACCGTGTCCTCACTGTTACTGTATCTCACTGACCGTGTGCTCACTGTTACTGTGTCACACTGACAGTGCGCTCACTGTTACTGTATCAGACTGTATCACACAGACAGTACCCTCACTGTTACTGTATCAGACTATCACACTGACAGAGCGCTCACTGTTACTATATCAGACTGTATCTCACTGACAGTGTGCTCACTGTTACTGTGTCACACTGACAGTGCGCTCACTGTTACTATATCAGACTGTATCACACAGACAGTACCCTCACTTACTGTATCAGACTATCACACTGACAGTACCCTCACTGTTACTGTATCAGACTATCACACTGACAGTGCGCGCACTGTTACTGAATCACACGAACAGTCTGCTCACTGTTACTGTATCACACTGACTGTGCGCTCACTGTTACTGTATCAGACTGTCACACTGACAGTGTGCTCACTGTTACTGTATCAGACTATCTCACTGACAGTGTGCTCACTGTTACTGTATCATACTGTATCACACTGACTGTGTGCTCACTGTTACTGTCTCAGACTGTATCACACTGACAGTGTGCTCACTATTACTGTATCACACTGACAGTGTGCTCACTGTTACTGTCTCAGACTGTATCACACTGACAGTGTGCTCACTATTACTGTATCACACTGACAGTACCCTCACTGTTACTGCATCAGGCGGTATCACACTGACAGTGTGCTCACTGTTACTGTATCATACTGTATCACACTGACAGTGTGCTCACTGTTACTGTCTCAGACTGTATCAGACTGACAGTGTGCTCACTATTACTGTATCACACTGACAGTGTGCTCACTGTTACTGTATCAGACTGTATCACTGAAAGTGTGCTCACTGTTACTGTATCGGACTATCTCACTGACAGTGTGCTCACTGTTACTGTATCAGACTGTATCACACTGACGGTGCGCTCACTATTACTGTATCAGACTGTCTCTCACTGACAGTGTGCTCACTTTTACTGTATCACACTGTATCACACTGACTGTGCTCGCTGTTACTGTATCAGATAATCACACTGACAGTGCGCTCACTTTTACTGTATCACACTGACTGTGTGCTCACTGTTACCGTATCAGACTGTATCACACTGACCATGTGCTCACTGATACTGTATCACACTGACAGTGCGCTCACTGTTACTGTATCAGACTGTATCACACGGACAGTGCGCTCACTATTACTGTATCAGGCTGTATCACACTGACAGTGCTCACTATTACTGTATCACACTGACAGTGTGCTGACTGTTACTGTATCAGACTATCACACTGACCGTGTGCTCACTGTTACTGTATCAGACTGTATCACACTGACCGTGTGCTCACTGTTACTGTATCACACTGACAGTGTGCTCACTGTTACTGTATCAGAATATCACACTGACAGTTTGCTCACTGTTACTGTATCAGACTGTAACACACTGACAGTGCGCTCACTACTACTGTATCAGACTGTATCACACTGACAGTGCGCTCACTGTTACTGTATTGCACTGACAGTGTGCTCACTGTTACTGTATCAGACTGTATCTCACTGACTGCTCACTGTTACTGTATCAGACTATCGCACTGACAGTGTGCTCACTGTTACTGTATCAGACTGTATCACACTGACAGTGTGCTCACTGTTACTGTATCAGACTGAAAGTCCGCTCGCTATTACTGTATCAGACTATCACACTGACTGCTCACTGTTACTGTATCAGACTGTATCACACTGACTGTGCTGACTGTTACTGTATCACACTGACAGTGTGCTCACTGTTACTGTATCAGACTATCACACTGACAGTGCGTTCACTGTTACTGTATCACACTGACAGTGTGCTCAATGTTACTGTATCAGACTGTATCACACTGACAGTGTGCTCACTGCACCTGTATCAGTCTATCACACTGACAGTGTGCTCACTGTTACTGTATCAGACTGTATCACACTGACTGTGCGCTCACTGTTACTGTATCAGACTGTATCACACTGACAGTGTGCTCACTGTTACTGTATCAGACTGTATCACACTGACAGTGTGCTCACTGTTACTGTATCAGACTATCACACTGACAGTGTGCTCACTATTACTGCATCACACTGACAGTGTGCTCACTATTACTGTATCACACTGACAGTGTGCTCACTGTTACTGTATCAGACTATCACACTGACAGTGTGCTCACTGTTACTGTATCAGACTGTATCACACTGACAGTGCACTCACTGTTACTGTATCACAGTGTGCTCACTGTTCCTCTATCAGACTGTATCACACTGACCGTGTACTCACTGTTACTGTATCAGACAGTATCACACTGACAGTGTGCTCACTGTTACTGTATCAGACTATCACACTGACAGTGTGCTCACTGTACCTGTATCACACTGACAGTGTGCTCACTGTTACTGTATCAGACTGTATCACACTGACAGTGTGCTCACTGTTACTGTATCAGACTGTATCACTCTGACAGTGTGCTCACTATTACTGTATCACACTGACAGTGTGCTCACTATTACTGTATCAAACTATCACACTGACAGTGTGGTCACTATTACTGTATCACACTGACAGTGTGCACACTGTTACTGTATCACACTGACAGTGCGTTCACTGTTACTGTATCAGACTGTATCACACTGACTGTGCGCTCACTGTTACTGTATCAGACTGTGTCACACTGACAGTACCCTCACTGTTACTGCATCAGGCGGTATCACACTGACAGTGTGCTCACTGTTACTGTATCAGACTATCACACTGACAGTGCGCTCACTCTTACTGTATCAGACTGTATCTCACTGACAGTGTGCTCACTGTTACTGTATCATACTGTATCACACTGACAGTGTGCTCACTGTTACTGTCTCAGACTGTATCACACTGACAGTGTGCTCACTATTACTGTATTACACTGACAATGTGCTCACTGTTACTGTATCGGACTATCTCACTGACAGTGTGCTCACTGTTACTGTATCAGACTGTATCACACTGACGGTGCGCTCACTATTACTGTATCAGACTGTCTCACACTGACAGTGTGCTCACTTTTACTGTATCACACTGACTGTGCTCGCTGTTACTGTATCACACTGACAGTGTGCTCACTGTTACTGTATCAGAATATCACACTGACAGTTTGCTCACTGTTACTGTATCAGACTGTATCACACTGACAGTGTGCTCACTGTTACTGTATCAGACTGTAACACACTGATAGTGCGCTCCCTGTTAGGGTATCAGACTGTATCACACTGACAGTGCGCTCACTGTTACTGTATTGCACTGACAGTGTGCTGACTCTTGCTGTATCAGACTGTATCTCACTGACTGCTCACTGTTACTGTATCAGACTATCACACTGACAGTGTGCTCACTGTTACTGTATCAGACTGTATCACACTGACAGTGTGCTCACTGTTACTGTATCAGACTGAAAGTCCGCTCGCTATTACTGTATCAGACTATCACACTGACTGCTCACTGTTACTGTATCAGACTGTATCACACTGACTGTGCTGACTGTTACTGTATCAGACTGTATCACACTGACAGTGTGCTCACTGTTACTGTATCAGACTATCACACTGACAGTGTGCTCACTGTTACTGTATCAGACTGTATCACACTGACAGTGTGCTCACTGTTACTGTATCACACTGACAGTGTGCTCACTATTACTGTATCACACTGACAGTGTGCTCACTATTACTGTATCACACTGACAGTGTGCTCAATGTTACTGTATCAGACTGTATCACAGTGACAGTGTGCTCACTGTACCTGTATCAGACTGTATCACACTGACCGTGTGCTCACTGTTACTGTATCAGACTGTATCACACTGACAGTGTGCTCACTGTTACTGTATCAGACTGTATCACACTGACAGTGTGCTCACTATTACTGTATCACACTGACAGTGTGCTCATTATTACTGTATCACACTGACAGTCTGCTCACTGTTACTGTATCAGACTATCACACTGACAGTGTGCTCACTATTACTGTATCACACTGACAGTGTGCTCACTGTTACTGTATCACACTGACAGTGTGCTCACTGTTACTGTATCAGAATATCACACTGACAGTTTGCTCACTGTTACTGTATCAGACTGTATCACACTGACAGTGTGCTCACTGTTACTGTATCAGACTGTAACACACTGATAGTGCGCTCCCTGTTAGGGTATCAGACTGTATCACACTGACAGTGCGCTCACTGTTACTGTATTGCACTGACAGTGTGCTCACTGTTACTGTATCAGACTATCACACTGACAGTGTGCTCACTGTTACTGTATCAGACTGTATCACACTGACTGTGCTCACTGTTACTGTATCAGACTGAAAGTCCGCTCGCTATTACTGTATCAGACTATCACACTGACTGCTCACTGTTACTGTATCAGACTGTATCACACTGACTGTGCTGACTGTTACTGTATCAGACTGTATCACACTGACAGTGTGCTCACTGTTACTGTATCAGACTATCACACTGACAGTGTGCTCACTGTTACTGTATCAGACTGTATCACACTGACAGTGTGCTCACTGTTACTGTATCACACTGACAGTGTGCTCACTATTACTGTATCACACTGACAGTGTGCTCACTATTACTGTATCACACTGACAGTGTGCTCAATGTTACTGTATCAGACTGTATCACAGTGACAGTGTGCTCACTGTACCTGTATCAGACTGTATCACACTGACCGTGTGCTCACTGTTACTGTATCAGACTGTATCACACTGACAGTGTGCTCACTGTTACTGTATCAGACTGTATCACACTGACAGTGTGCTCACTATTACTGTATCACACTGACAGTGTGCTCATTATTACTGTATCACACTGACAGTCTGCTCACTGTTACTGTATCAGACTATCACACTGACAGTGTGCTCACTATTACTGTATCACACTGACAGTGTGCTCACTGTTACTGTATCACACTGACAGTGCGTTCACTGTTACTGTATCAGACTGTATCACACTGACAGTGCGCTACCTGTTACGGTATCAGACTGTATCACACTGACAGTGCGCTCCCTGTTACGGTATCAGACTGTATCACACTGGCAGTGTGCTCACTGTTACTGTATCAGACTGTATCACACTGACAGTGCGCTCACTGTTACTGTATGCACTGACACTGTGCTCACTGTTACTGTATCAGACTGTATCACACTGACTGTGCGCTCACTGTTACTGTATCAGACTGTATCACACTGACAGTACCCTCACTGTTACTGCATCAGGCTGTATCACACTGACACTGTGCTCACTGTTACTGTATCAGACTGTATCACACTGACTGTGCGCTCACTCTTACTGTATCAGACTGTATCTCACTGACAGTGTGCTCACTGTTACTGTATCAGACTGTATCACACTGACTGTGCTCACTGTTACTGTCTCAGACTGTATCACATAGACAGTGTGCTCACTGTTACTGTATCACACTGACAGTGTGCTCACTGTTACTGTATCGGACTGTATCTCACTGACAGTGTGCCCACTGTTACTGTATCAGACTGTATCACACTGTCGGTGCGCTCACTATTACTGTATCAGACTGTATCACACTGACAGTGTGCTCACTTTTGCTGTATCAGACTATCACACTGACAGTGCGCTCACTATTACTGTATCACACTGACTGTGTGCTCACTGTTACCGTATCAGACTGTATCACACTGACTGTGCGCTCACTCTTACTGTATCAGACTGTATCTCACTGACAGTGTGCTCACTGTTACTGTATCAGACTGTATCACACTGACTGTGCTCACTGTTACTGTCTCAGACTGTATCACATAGACAGTGTGCTCACTGTTACTGTATCACACTGATAGTGTGCTCACTGTTACTGTATCGGACTGTATCTCACTGACAGTGTGCCCACTGTTACTGTATCAGACTGTATCACACTGTCGGTGCGCTCACTATTACTGTATCAGACTGTATCACACTGACAGTGTGCTCACTTTTGCTGTATCAGACTATCACACTGACAGTGCGCTCACTATTACTGTATCACACTGACTGTGTGCTCACTGTTACCGTATCAGACTATCACACGGACAGTACGCTCACTATTACTGTATCAGACTGTATCACACTGACTGCTCACTGTTACTGTATCACACTGAGTGCACTCACTGTTACTGTATCACACTGACATTGCACTCACTGTTACTGTATCAGATTGTATCAGACTGACAGTGTCCTCACTGTTACTGCATCGCACTGACAGTGTGCTCACTGTTACTGTATCACACTGACAGTGCCCTCACTGTTACTGTATCAGACTGTATAACACTGACAGTGTGCTCACTGTTACTGTATCAGACTATCACACTGACAGTGTGCTCACTGTTACTGTATCCGACTGTATCACACTGTGCTCACTGTTACTGTATCACACTGACATTACGCTCACTGTTACTATATCAGACTGTAACACACTGACAGTGCGCTCCCTGTTCCGGTATCAGACTGTATCACACTGACAGTGCGCTCCCTGTTATGGGACCAGACTGTATCACACTGGCAGTGTGCTCACTGTTACTGTATCAGACTGTATCACACTGACAGTGTGCTCACTTTTACTGTATCAGACTGTATCACTCTGACTGTGCTCGCTGTTACTGTATCAGATTATCACACTGACCATGTGCTCACTGTTACTGTATCACACTGACAGTGGGCTCACTGTTACTGTATCAGACTGTATCACGCTGACAGTGCGCTCACTGTTACTGTATCAGACTGTATCACACTGGCAGTGCGCTCTCTATTACTGTCTCAGACTGTATCACACTGACAGTGCTCACTATTACTGTATCACACTGACCGTGTGCTCACTGTTACTGTATCAGACTGCATCACAGGCAGTGTGCTCACTGTTACTGCATCAGGCGGTATCACACTGACAGTGTGCTCACTGTTACTGTATCAGACTGTATCTCACTGACAGTGTGCTCACTGTTACTGTCTCAGACTGTATCACACTGACAGTGTGCTCACTGTTACTGTATCAGACTGCATCACAGGCAGTGTGCTCACTGTTACTGCATCAGGCGGTATCACACTGACAGTGTGCTCACTGTTACTGTATCAGACTGTATCTCACTGACAGTGTGCTCACTGTTACTGTCTCAGACTGTATCACACTGACGGTGCGCTCACTATTACTGTATCAGACTGTCTCACACTGACAGTGTGCTCACTTTTACTGTATCAGACTGTATCACACTGACTGTGCTCGCTGTTACTGTATCAGATAATCACACTGACAGTGCGCTCACTGTTACTGTATCACACTGACTGTGTGCTCACTGTTACCGTATCAGACTATCACACTGACCATGTGCTCACTGTTACTGTATCACACTGACAGTGCGCTCACTGTTACTGTATCAGACTGTATCACACGGACAGTGCGCTCACTATTACTGTATCAGACTGTATCACACTGACCGTGTGCTCACTGTTACTGTATCAGACTATCACACTGACAGTGCGCTCACTACTACTGTATCAGACTGTATCACACTGACCGTGCGCTTACTACTACTGTATCAGACTATCACACTGGCAATGTGCTCACTGTTACTGTATCAGACTGTATCACACTGACACTGCGCTCACGGTTACTGTATCAGACTGCCAGTGCGCTCACTATTACTGTATCAGACTGTATCTCACTGACTGCTCACTGTTACTGTATCAGACTGTAGCTCACGGACTGCTCACTGTTACTGTATCAGACTGTATCACTGACAGTGTGCTCACTGTTACTGTATCAGACTGAAAGTCCGCTCGCTATTACTGTATCAGACTATCACACACTGCTCACTGTTACTGTATCAGACTGTATCACACTGACTATGCTCACTGTTACTGTATCAGACTGTATCACACTGACAGTGTGCTCACTGTTTCTGTATCACACTATCACACTGACAGTGCGCTCACTGTTACTGTATCAGACTGTTTCACACTGACAGTGTGCTCACTATTACTGGATCAGACTGTATCTCACTGACAGTGCGCTCAATGTTACTGTATCAGATTGTATCACACTGACAGTGCTCACTGTTACTGTATCACACTGACAGTGCGCTCACTGTTACTGTATCACACCGACAGTGTGCTCACTGTTACTGAATCAGACTGTATCACACTGACAGTGCACTCACTGTTACTGTATCAGACTGTATCACACTGACAGTGTGCTCAATGTTACTGTATCAGACTGTAACACACTGACAGTGCGCTCACTGTTACTGTATCAGACTGTATCTCACTGACAGTGCTCACTGTTACTGTATCAGACTATCTCACTGACAGTGCTCACTGTTACTGTATCAGACTGTATGACACTGACAGTGTGCTCACTGTTACTGAATCAGACTGTATCACACTGACAGTGTGCTCAATGTTACTGTATCAGACTGTATCACACTGAGTGCTCACTGTTACTGTATCAGACTGTATCTCACTGACAGTGCTCACTGTTACTGTATCAGACTGTATCACACTGACAGTGTGCTCACTACTGTTACTGTATCAGACTATCACACGTGACAGCGTGCTCACTATTACTGTATCACACTGACAGTGTGCTCACTGTTACTGTATCACTCTGACAGTGCGTTCACTGTTACTGTATCAGACTGTATCTCACTGGCAGTGTGCTCACTGTTACTGTATCAGACTGTATCACACTGACTGCGCTCACTGTTACTGTATCAGACTGTATCACACTGACAGTGCGCTCACTGTTATTGTATCAGACTGTATCACACCGGCAGTGTGCTCACTGTTACTGAATCAGACTATCACACCAACAGTGTGCTCACTGTTACTGTATCAGACTGTATCACACTGACTGTGTGCTCGCTGTTACTGTATCAGACTGTATCTCACTGACAGTGCTCACTGTTACTGTATCAGACTGTACCACACTGACCATGTGCTCACTGTTACTGTATCAGACTATCACAATGACAGTGTGCTCACTGTTACTGTATCAGACTGTATCACAATGACAGTGTGCTCACTGTTACTGTATCAGACTGTATCACACTGACAGTGTGCTCACTGTTACTGTATCAGACTGTATCACACTGACAGTGTGCTCACTTACTGTATCAGACTGACAGTGCGCTCACTGTTACTGTATCAGACTATCACACTGACAGTGCACCCACTGTTACTGTATCAGACTGTATCACAATGACCATGCGCTCACTGTTACTGTATCAGACTGTATCTCACTGACAGTGTGCTCACTGTTACTGTATCAGACTATCACACTGACAGTGTGCTCACTGTTACTGTATCAGACTGTATCACAGACAGTGTGCTCACTTACTGTATCAGACTGTATCACACTGTGCGCTCACTGTTACTGTATCAGACTGTATCACACTGACCGTGTGCTCACTGTTACTGTATCAGACTGTATCACACTGACAGTGTGCTCACTGTTACTGTATCAGACTGTATCACACCGAATGTGCGCGCAATGTTACTGTATCAGACTGTATCTCACTGACAGTGCTCACTGTTACTATCAGACTATCACACTGACAGTGTGCCCACTGTTACTGTATCAGACTGTATCACACTGAACGTGTGCTCACTTACTGTATCAGACTGGATCACACTGCTCACTTACTGTATCAGACTGACAGTGTGCTCACTGTTACTGTATCACACTGACAGTGTGCTCACTGTTACTGTATCACACTGACAGTGTGCTCACTGTTACTGTATCAGACTATCACACTGACAGTGTGCTCACTGTTACTGTATCAGACTATCACACTGTCAGTGTGCTCACTGTTACTGTATCAGACTGAAAGTCCGCTCGCTATTACTGTATCAGACTATCACACTGACTGCTCACTGTTACTGTCTCAGACTGTATCACACTGACAGTGTGCTCACTATTACTGTATCACACTGACAATGTGCTCACTGTTACTGTATCGGACTATCTCACTGACAGTGTGCTCACTGTTACTGTATCAGACTGTATCACACTGACGGTGCGCTCACTATTACTGTATCAGACTGTCTCACACTGACAGTGTGCTCACTTTTACTGTATCACACTGACTGTGCTCGCTGTTACTGTATCAGATAATCACACTGATTACAGTGCACTCACTGTTACTGTATCACAGTGTGCTCACTGTTCCTCTATCAGACTGTATCACACTGACCGTGTACTCACTGTTACTGTATCAGACAGTATCACACTGACAGTGTGCTCACTGTTACTGTATCAGACTATCACACTGACAGTGTGCTCACTGTACCTGTATCAGACTGTATCACACTGACAGTGTGCTCACTATTACTGTATCACACTGACAGTGTGCTCACTATTACTGTATCAAACTATCACACTGACAGTGTGCTCACTATTACTGTATCACACTGACAGTGTGCTCACTGTTACTGTATCACACTGACAGTGCGTTCACTGTTACTGTATCAGACTGTATCACACTGACTGTGCGCTCACTGTTACTGCATCAGACTGTGTCACACTGACAGTACCCTCACTGTTACTGCATCAGGCGGTATCACACTGACAGTGTGCTCACTGTTACTGTATCAGACTATCACACTGACAGTGCGCTCACTCTTACTGTATCAGACTGTATCTCACTGACAGTGTGCTCACTGTTACTGTATCATACTGTATCACACTGACAGTGTGCTCACTGTTACTGTCTCAGACTGTATCACACTGACAGTGTGCTCACTATTACTGTATTACACTGACAATGTGCTCACTGTTACTGTATCGGACTATCTCACTGACAGTGTGCTCACTGTTACTGTATCAGACTGTATCACACTGACGGTGCGCTCACTATTACTGTATCAGACTGTCTCACACTGACAGTGTGCTCACTTTTACTGTATCACACTGACTGTGCTCGCTGTTACTGTATCAGATAATCACACTGACAGTGCGCTCACTGTTACTGTATCACACTGACTGTGTGCTCACTGTTACCGTATCAGACTGTATCACACTGACCATGTGCTCACTGTTACTGTATCACACTGACAGTGGGCTCACTGTTACTGTATCACACTGTATCACACGGACAGTGCGCTCACTATTACTGTATCAGGCTGTATCACACTGACAGTGCTCACTATTACTGTATCACACTGACAGTGTGCTGACTGTTACTGTATCAGACTGTATCACACTGACCGTGTGCTCACTGTTACTGTATCACACTGACAGTGTGCTCACTGTTACTGTATCAGAATATCACACTGACAGTTTGCTCACTGTTACTGTATCAGACTGTATCACACTGACAGTGTGCTCACTGTTACTGTATCAGACTGTAACACACTGACAGTGCGCTCCCTGTTAGGGTATCAGACTGTATCACACTGACAGTGCGCTCACTGTTACTGTATTGCACTGACAGTGTGCTCACTCTTACTGTATCAGACTGTATCTCACTGACTGCTCACTGTTACTGTATCAGACTATCACACTGACAGTGTGCTCACTGTTACTGTATCAGACTGTATCACACTGACAGTGTGCTCACTGTTACTGTATCAGACTGAAAGTCCGCTCGCTATTACTGTATCAGACTATCACACTGACTGCTCACTGTTACTGTATCAGACTGTATCACACTGACTGTGCTGACTGTTACTGTATCAGACTGTATCACACTGACAGTGTGCTCACTGTTACTGTATCAGACTATCACACTGACAGTGTGCTCACTGTTACTGTATCAGACTGTATCACACTGACAGTGTGCTCACTGTTACTGTATCACACTGACAGTGTGCTCACTATTACTGTATCACACTGACAGTGTGCTCACTATTACTGTATCACACTGACAGTGTGCTCAATGTTACTGTATCAGACTGTATCACAGTGACAGTGTGCTCACTGTACCTGTATCAGACTGTATCACACTGACCGTGTGCTCACTGTTACTGTATCAGACTGTATCACACTGACAGTGTGCTCACTGTTACTGTATCAGACTGTATCACACTGACAGTGTGCTCACTATTACTGTATCACACTGACAGTGTGCTCATTATTACTGTATCACACTGACAGTCTGCTCACTGTTACTGTATCAGACTATCACACTGACAGTGTGCTCACTATTACTGTATCACACTGACAGTGTGCTCACTGTTACTGTATCACACTGACAGTGCGTTCACTGTTACTGTATCAGACTGTATCACACTGACAGTGCGCTACCTGTTACGGTATCAGACTGTATCACACTGACAGTGCGCTCCCTGTTACGGTATCAGACTGTATCACACTGGCAGTGTGCTCACTGTTACTGTATCAGACTGTATCACACTGACAGTGCGCTCACTGTTACTGTATTGCACTGACAGTGTGCTCACTGTTAGTGTATCAGACTATCACACTGATAGTACCCTCACTGTTACTGTATCAGACTGTATCACACTGACAGTGCGCTCACTGTTACTGTATCAGACTGTATCACACTGACAGTGCGCTCACTGTTACTGTATGCACTGACACTGTGCTCACTGTTACTGTATCAGACTGTATCACACTGACAGTACCCTCACTGTTACTGCATCAGGCTGTATCACACTGACACTGTGCTCACTGTTACTGTATCAGACTATCACACTGACAGTGCGCTCACTCTTACTGTATCAGACTGTATCTCACTGACAGTGTGCTCACTGTTACTGTATCAGACTGTATCACACTGACTGTGCTCACTGTTACTGTCTCAGACTGTATCACATAGACAGTGTGCTCACTGTTACTGTATCACTGACAGTGTGCTCACTGTTACTGTATCGGACTGTATCTCACTGACAGTGTGCCCACTGTTACTGTATCAGACTGTATCACACTGTCGGTGCGCTCACTATTACTGTATCACACTGACTGTGTGCTCACTGTTACCGTATCAGACTATCACACGGACAGTACGCTCACTATTACTGTATCAGACTGTATCACACTGACTGCTCACTGTTACTGTATCACACTGAGTGCACTCACTGTTACTGTATCACACTGACATTGCACTCACTGTTACTGTATCAGATTGTATCAGACTGACAGTGCCCTCACTGTTACTGTATCAGACTGTATAACACTGACAGTGTGCTCACTGTTACTGTATCAGACTATCACACTGACAGTGCGCTCACTATTACTGGATCAGACTGTATCTCACTGACAGTGTGCTCACTGTTACTGTATCCGACTGTATCACACTGTGCTCACTGTTACTGTATCACACTGACATTACGCTCACTGTTACTATATCAGACTGTAACACACTGACAGTGCGCTCCCTGTTCCGGTATCAGACTGTATCACACTGACAGTGCGCTCCCTGTTATGGGACCAGACTGTATCACACTGGCAGTGTGCTCACTATTACTGTATCAGACTGTATCACACTGACAGTGCGCTCACTGTTACTGTATTGCACTGACAGTGTGCTCACTGTTACTGTATCAGACTGTATAACACTGACAGTGTGCTCACTTTTACTGTATCAGACTGTATCACTCTGACTGTGCTCGCTGTTACTGTATCAGATTATCACACTGACCATGTGCTCACTGTTACTGTATCACACTGACAGTGGGCTCACTGTTACTGTATCAGACTGTATCACGCTGACAGTGCGCTCACTGTTACTGTATCAGACTGTATCACACTGGCAGTGCGCTCTCTATTACTGTCTCAGACTGTATCACACTGACAGTGCTCACTATTACTGTATCACACTGACCGTGTGCTCACTGTTACTGTATCAGACTGCATCACAGGCAGTGTGCTCACTGTTACTGCATCAGGCGGTATCACACTGACAGTGTGCTCACTGTTACTGTATCAGACTGTATCTCACTGACAGTGTGCTCACTGTTACTGTCTCAGACTGTATCACACTGACAGTGTGCTCACTATTACTGTATCACACTGACAGTGTGCTCACTGTGACTGTATCAGACTATCACACTGGCAATGTGCTCACTGTTACTGTATCGGACTATCTCACTGACTGTGCTCACTGTTACTGTATCAGACTGTATCACACTGACGGTGCGCTCACTATTACTGTATCAGACTGTCTCACACTGACAGTGTGCTCACTTTTACTGTATCAGACTGTATCACACTGACTGTGCTCGCTGTTACTGTATCAGATAATCACACTGACAGTGCGCTCACTGTTACTGTATCACACTGACTGTGTGCTCACTGTTACCGTATCAGACTATCACACTGACCATGTGCTCACTGTTACTGTATCACACTGACAGTGCGCTCACTGTTACTGTATCAGACTGTATCACACGGACAGTGCGCTCACTATTACTGTATCAGACTGTATCACACTGACCGTGTGCTCACTGTTACTGTATCAGACTATCACACTGACAGTGCGCTCACTACTACTGTATCAGACTGTATCACACTGACCGTGCGCTTACTACTCCTGTATCAGACTATCACACTGGCAATGTGCTCACTGTTACTGTATCAGACTGTATCACACTGACACTGCGCTCACGGTTACTGTATCAGACTGCCAGTGCGCTCACTATTACTGTATCAGACTGTATCTCACTGACTGCTCACTGTTACTGTATCAGACTGTAGCTCACGGACTGCTCACTGTTACTGTATCAGACTGTAGCTCACGGACTGCTCACTGTTACTGTATCAGACTGTATCACTGACAGTGTGCTCACTGTTACTGTATCAGACTGAAAGTCCGCTCGCTATTACTGTATCAGACTATCACACACTGCTCACTGTTACTGTATCAGACTGTATCACACTGACTATGCTCACTGTTACTGTATCAGACTGTATCACACTGACAGTGTGCTCACTGTTTCTGTATCACACTATCACACTGACAGTGCGCTCACTGTTACTGTATCAGACTGTTTCACACTGACAGTGTGCTCACTATTACTGGATCAGACTGTATCTCACTGACAGTGCGCTCAATGTTACTGTATCAGATTGTATCACACTGACAGTGCTCACTGTTACTGTATCACACTGACAGTGCGCTCACTGTTACTGTATCACACCGACAGTGTGCTCACTGTTACTGAATCAGACTGTATCACACTGACAGTGCACTCACTGTTACTGTATCAGACTGTATCACACTGACAGTGTGCTCAATGTTACTGTATCAGACTGTAACACACTGACAGTGCGCTCACTGTTACTGTATCAGACTGTATCTCACTGACAGTGCTCACTGTTACTGTATCAGACTATCTCACTGACAGTGCTCACTGTTACTGTATCAGACTGTATGACACTGACAGTGTGCTCACTGTTACTGAATCAGACTGTATCACACTGACAGTGTGCTCAATGTTACTGTATCAGACTGTATCACACTGAGTGCTCACTGTTACTGTATCAGACTGTATCTCACTGACAGTGCTCACTGTTACTGTATCAGACTGTATCACACTTGACAGTGTGCTCACTACTGTTACTGTATCAGACTATCACACGTGACAGCGTGCTCACTATTACTGTATCACACTGACAGTGTGCTCACTGTTACTGTATCACTCTGACAGTGCGTTCACTGTTACTGTATCAGACTGTATCTCACTGGCAGTGTGCTCACTGTTACTGTATCAGACTGTATCACACACAGTGTGCTCACTGTTACTGTATCAGACTGTATCACACTGACTGCGCTCACTGTTACTGTATCAGACTGTATCACACTGACAGTGCGCTCACTGTTATTGTATCAGACTGTATCACACCGGCAGTGTGCTCACTGTTACTGAATCAGACTATCACACCAACAGTGTGCTCACTGTTACTGTATCAGACTATCACACTGACTGTGTGCTCGCTGTTACTGTATCAGACTGTATCTCACTGACCGTGCTCACTGTTACTGTATCAGACTGTACCACACTGACCATGTGCTCACTGTTACTGTATCAGACTATCACAATGACAGTGTGCTCACTGTTACTGTATCAGACTGTATCACAATGACAGTGTGCTCACTGTTACTGTATCAGACTGTATCACACTGACAGTGTGCTCACTTACTGTATCAGACTGTATCACAATGACCATGCGCTCACTGTTACTGTATCAGACTGTATCTCACTGACAGTGTGCTCACTGTTACTGTATCAGACTGTATCACACTGACTGTGCTCACTGTTACTGTCTCAGACTGTATCACATAGACAGTGTGCTCACTGTTACTGTATCACACTGACAGTGTGCTCACTGTTACTGTATCGGACTGTATCTCACTGACAGTGTGCCCACTGTTACTGTATCAGACTGTATCACACTGTCGGTGCGCTCACTATTACTGTATCAGACTGTATCACACTGACAGTGTGCTCACTTTTGCTGTATCAGACTATCACACTGACAGTGCGCTCACTATTACTGTATCACACTGACTGTGTGCTCACTGTTACCGTATCAGACTATCACACGGACAGTACGCTCACTATTACTGTATCAGACTGTATCACACTGACTGCTCACTGTTACTGTATCACACTGAGTGCACTCACTGTTACTGTATCACACTGACATTGCACTCACTGTTACTGTATCAGATTGTATCAGACTGACAGTGTCCTCACTGTTACTGCATCGCACTGACAGTGTGCTCACTGTTACTGTATCAGACTGTATCACACTGACAGT
Source organism: Scyliorhinus torazame (assembly GCF_047496885.1). Classification (NCBI taxonomy): domain Eukaryota; kingdom Metazoa; phylum Chordata; class Chondrichthyes; order Carcharhiniformes; family Scyliorhinidae; genus Scyliorhinus; species Scyliorhinus torazame. The sequence goes on from NW_027308069.1 coordinate 74,121, forward strand.
GCCCTCACTGTTACTGTATCAGACTGTATAACACTGACAGTGTGCTCACTGTTACTGTATCAGACTATCACACTGACAGTGCGCTCACTATTACTGGATCAGACTGTATCTCACTGACAGTGTGCTCACTGTTACTGTATCCGACTGTATCACACTGTGCTCACTGTTACTGTATCACACTGACATTACGCTCACTGTTACTATATCAGACTGTAACACACTGACAGTGCGCTCCCTGTTCCGGTATCAGACTGTATCACACTGACAGTGCGCTCCCTGTTATGGGACCAGACTGTATCACACTGGCAGTGTGCTCACTGTTACTGTATCAGACTGTATCACACTGACAGTGCGCTCACTGTTACTGAATTGCACTGACAGTGTGCTCACTGTTACTGTATCAGACTGTATAACACTGACAGTGTGCTCACTTTTACTGTATCAGACTGTATCACTCTGACTGTGCTCGCTGTTACTGTATCAGATTATCACACTGACCATGTGCTCACTGTTACTGTATCACACTGACAGTGGGCTCACTGTTACTGTATCAGACTGTATCACGCTGACAGTGCGCTCACTGTTACTGTATCAGACTGTATCACACTGGCAGTGCGCTCTCTATTACTGTCTCAGACTGTATCACACTGACAGTGCTCACTATTACTGTATCACACTGACCGTGTGCTCACTGTTACTGTATCAGACTGCATCACAGGCAGTGTGCTCACTGTTACTGCATCAGGCGGTATCACACTGACAGTGTGCTCACTGTTACTGTATCAGACTGTATCTCACTGACAGTGTGCTCACTGTTACTGTCTCAGACTGTATCACACTGACAGTGTGCTCACTATTACTGTATCACACTGACAGTGTGCTCACTGTGACTGTATCAGACTATCACACTGGCAATGTGCTCACTGTTACTGTATCGGACTATCTCACTGACTGTGCTCACTGTTACTGTATCAGACTGTATCACACTGACGGTGCGCTCACTATTACTGTATCAGACTGTCTCACACTGACAGTGTGCTCACTTTTACTGTATCAGACTGTATCACACTGACTGTGCTCGCTGTTACTGTATCAGATAATCACACTGACAGTGCGCTCACTGTTACTGTATCACACTGACTGTGTGCTCACTGTTACCGTATCAGACTATCACACTGACCATGTGCTCACTGTTACTGTATCACACTGACAGTGCGCTCACTGTTACTGTATCAGACTGTATCACACGGACAGTGCGCTCACTATTACTGTATCAGACTGTATCACACTGACCGTGTGCTCACTGTTACTGTATCAGATTATCACACTGACAGTGCGCTCACTACTACTGTATCAGACTGTATCACACTGACCGTGCGCTTACTACTACTGTATCAGACTATCACACTGGCAATGTGCTCACTGTTACTGTATCAGACTGTATCACACTGACACTGCGCTCACGGTTACTGTATCAGACTGCCAGTGCGCTCACTATTACTGTATCAGACTGTATCTCACTGACTGCTCACTGTTACTGTATCAGACTGTAGCTCACACACTGCTCACTGTTACTGTATCAGACTGTATCACACTGACTATGCTCACTGTTACTGTATCAGACTGTATCACACTGACAGTGTGCTCACTTTCTGTATCACACTATCACACTGACAGTGCGCTCACTGTTACTGTATCAGACTGTTTCACACTGACAGTGTGCTCACTATTACTGGATCAGACCGTATCTCACTGACAGTGCGCTCAATGTTACTGTATCAGATTGTATCACACTGACAGTGCTCACTGTTACTGTATCACACTGACAGTGCGCTCACTGTTACTGTATCACACCGACAGTGTGCTCACTGTTACTGAATCAGACTGTATCACACTGACAGTGCACTCACTGTTACTGTATCAGACTGTATCACACTGACAGTGTGCTCAATGTTACTGTATCAGACTGTAACACACTGACAGTGCGCTCACTGTTACTGTATCAGACTGTATCTCACTGACAGTGCTCACTGTTACTGTATCAGACTATCTCACTGACAGTGCTCACTGTTACTGTATCAGACTGTATGACACTGACAGTGTGCTCACTGTTACTGAATCAGACTGTATCACACTGACAGTGTGCTCAATGTTACTGTATCAGACTGTATCACACTGAGTGCTCACTGTTACTGTATCAGACTGTATCTCACTGACAGTGCTCACTGTTACTGTATCAGACTGTATCACACTGACAGTGTGCCCACTACTGTTACTGTATCAGACTATCACACGTGACAGCGTGCTCACTATTACTGTATCACACTGACAGTGTGCTCACTGTTACTGTATCACTCTGACAGTGCGTTCACTGTTACTGTATCAGACTGTATCTCACTGGCAGTGTGCTCACTGTTACTGTATCAGACTGTATCACACACAGTGTGCTCACTGTTACTGTATCAGACTGTATCACACTGACTGCGCTCACTGTTACTGTATCAGACTGTATCACACTGACAGTGCGCTCACTGTTATTGTATCAGACTGTATCACACCGGCAGTGTGCTCACTGTTACTGAATCAGACTATCACACCAACAGTGTGCTCACTGTTACTGTATCAGACTGTATCACACTGACAGTGCTCACTGTTACTGTATCAGACTGTACCACACTGACCATGTGCTCACTGTTACTGTATCAGACTGTATCACACTGACAGTGTGCTCACTGTTACTGTATCAGACTGTATCACACTGACAGTGTGCTCACTTACTGTATCAGACTGACAGTGCGCTCACTGTTACTGTATCAGACTATCACACTGACAGTGCACTCACTGTTACTGTATCAGACTGTATCACAATGACCATGCGCTCACTGTTACTGTATCAGACTGTATCACACTGACAGTGTGCTCACTGTTACTGTATCAGACTATCACACTGAAAGTGTGCTCACTGTTACTGTATCAGACTGTATCACAGACAGTGTGCTCACTTACTGTATCAGACTGTATCACACTGCGCTCACTGTTACTGTATCAGACTGTATCACACTGACCGTGTGCTCACTGTTACTGTATCAGACTGTATCACACTGACAGTGTGCTCACTGTTACTGTATCAGACTGTATCACACCGAATGTGCGCGCAATGTTACTGTATCAGACTGTATCTCACTGACAGTGCTCACTGTTACTGTCAGACTATCACACTGACAGTGTGCCCACTGTTACTGTATCAGACTGTATCACACTGAACGTGTGCTCACTTACTGTATCAGCCTGACAGTGTGCTCACTGTTACTGTATCACACTGACAGTGTGCTCACTGTTACTGTATCACACTGACAGTGTGCTCACTGTTACTGTATCAGACTATCACACTGACAGTGTGCTCACTGTTACTGTATCAGACTATCACACTGTCAGTGTGCTCACTGTTACTGTATCAGACTGAAAGTCCGCTCGCTATTACTGTATCAGACTATCACACTGACTGCTCACTGTTACTGTCTCAGACTGTATCACACTGACAGTGTGCTCACTATTACTGTATCACACTGACAATGTGCTCACTGTTACTGTATCGGACTATCTCACTGACAGTGTGCTCACTGTTACTGTATCAGACTGTATCACACTGACGGTGCGCTCACTATTACTGTATCAGACTGTCTCACACTGACAGTGTGCTCACTTTTACTGTATCACACTGACTGTGCTCGCTGTTACTGTATCAGATAATCACACTGACAGTGCGCTCACTGTTACTGTATCACACTGACAGTGGGCTCACTGTTACTGTATCAGACTGTATCACACGGACAGTGCGCTCACTATTACTGTATCAGGCTGTATCACACTGACAGTGCTCACTATTACTGTATCACACTGACAGTGTGCTGACTGTTACTGTATCAGACTGTATCACACTGACCGTGTGCTCACTGTTACTGTATCACACTGACAGTGTGCTCACTGTTACTGTATCAGAATATCACACTGACAGTTTGCTCACTGTTACTGTATCAGGCTGTATCACACTGACAGTGTGCTCACTGTTACTGTATCAGACTGTAACACACTGACAGTGCGCTCACTACTACTGTATCAGACTGTATCACACTGACAGTGCGCTCCCTGTTAGGGTATCAGACTGTATCACACTGACAGTGCGCTCACTGTTACTGTATTGCACTGACAGTGTGCTCACTCTTACTGTATCAGACTGTATCTCACTGACAGTGTGCTCACTGTTACTGTATCAGACTGAAAGTCCGCTCGCTATTACTGTATCAGACTATCACACTGACTGCTCACTGTTACTGTATCAGACTGTATCACACTGACTGTGCTGACTGTTACTGTATCAGACTGTATCACTGACAGTGTGCTCACTGTTACTGTATCAGACTATCACACTGACAGTGTGCTCACTGTTACTGTATCAGACTGTATCACACTGACAGTGTGCTCACTGTTACTGTATCACACTGACAGTGTGCTCACTATTACTGTATCACACTGACAGTGTGCTCACTATTACTGTATCACACTGACAGTGTGCTCAATGTTACTGTATCAGACTGTATCACACTGACAGTGTGCTCACTGTACCTGTATCAGACTGTATCACACTGACAGTGTGCTCACTGTTACTGTATCAGACTGTATCACACTGACAGTGTGCTCACTATTACTGTATCACACTGACAGTCTGCTCACTGTTACTGTATCAGACTATCACACTGACAGTGTGCTCACTATTACTGTATCACACTGACAGTGTGCTCACTGTTACTGTATCACACTGACAGTGCGTTCACTGTTACTGTATCAGACTGTATCACACTGACAGTGCGCTACCTGTTACGGTATCAGACTGTATCACACTGACAGTGCGCTCCCTGTTACGGTATCAGACTGTATCACACTGGCAGTGTGCTCACTGTTACTGTATCAGACTGTATCACACTGACAGTGCGCTCACTGTTACTGTATTGCACTGACAGTGTGCTCACTGTTAGTGTATCAGACTCTATCACACTGATAGTACCCTCACTGTTACTGTATCAGACTGTATCACACTGACAGTGCGCTCACTGTTACTGTATCAGACTGTATCACACTGACAGTGCGCTCACTGTTACTGTATGCACTGACACTGTGCTCACTGTTACTGTATCAGACTGTATCACACTGACTGTGCGCTCACTGTTACTGTATCAGACTATCACACTGACAGTACCCTCACTGTTACTGCATCAGGCGGTATCACACTGACACTGTGCTCACTGTTACTGTATCAGACTATCACACTGACAGTGCGCTCACTCTTACTGTATCAGACTGTATCTCACTGACAGTGTGCTCACTGTTACTGTATCAGACTGTATCACACTGACTGTGCTCACTGGTACTGTCTCAGACTGTATCACATAGACAGTGTGCTCACTGTTACTGTATCACACTGACAGTGTGCTCACTGTTACTGTATCGGACTGTATCTCACTGACAGTGTGCCCACTGTTACTGTATCAGACTGTATCACACTGTCGGTGCGCTCACTATTACTGTATCAGACTGTATCACACTGACTGTGTGCTCACTGTTACCGTATCAGACTATCACACGGACAGTACGCTCACTATTACTGTATCAGACTGTATCACACTGACTGCTCACTGTTACTGTATCACACTGAGTGCACTCACTGTTACTGTATCACACTGACATTGCACTCACTGTTACTGTATCAGATTGTATCACACTGACAGTGTCCTCACAGTTACTGCATCGCACTGACAGTGTGCTCACTGGTACTGTATCAGACTGTATCACACTGACAGTGCCCTCACTGTTACTGTATCAGACTGTATCACACTGACAGTGTGCTCACTGTTACTGTATCAGACTATCACACTGACAGTGTGCTCACTGTTACTGTATCCGACTGTATCACACTGTGCTCACTGTTACTGTATCACACTGACATTACGCTCACTGTTACTATATCAGACTGTAACACACTGACAGTGCGCTCCCTGTTCCGGTATCAGACTGTATCACACTGACAGTGCACTCCCTGTTACGGGACCAGACTGTATCACACTGGCAGTGTGCTCACTGTTACTGTATCAGACTGTATCACACTGACAGTGCGGTCACTTACTGTATTGCACTGACAGTGTGCTCACTGTTACTGTATCAGACTGTATAACACTGACAGTGTGCTCACTTTTACTGTATCAGACTGTATCACTCTGACTGTGCTCGCTGTTACTGTATCAGATTATCACACTGACCATGTGCTCACTGTTACTGTATCACACTGACAGTGTGCTCACTGTTACTGTATCAGACTGCATCACAGGCAGTGTGCTCACTGTTACTGCATCAGGCGGTATCACACTGACAGTGTGCTCACTGTTACTGTATCAGACTGTATCTCACTGACAGTGTGCTCACTGTTACTGTCTCAGACTGTATCACACTGACAGTGTGCTCACTATTACTGTATCACACTGACTGTGTGCTCACTGTGACTGTATCAGACTATCACACTGGCAATGTGCTCACTGTTACTGTATCGGACTATCTCACTGACTGTGCTCACTGTTACTGTATCAGACTGTATCACACTGACGGTGCGCTCACTATTACTGTATCAGACTGTATCACACTGACTGTGCTCGCTGTTACTGTATCAGATAATCACACTGACAGTGCGCTCACTGTTACTGTATCACACTGACAGTGCGCTCACTGTTACTGTATCAGACTGTATCACACGGACAGTGCGCTCACTATTACTGTATCAGACTGTATCACACTGACCGTGTGCTCACTGTTACTGTATCAGACTATCACACTGAGTGCTCACTGTTACTGTATCAGACTGTATCTCACTGACAGTGCTCACTGTTACTGTATCAGACTATCACACTGACAGTGTGCTCACTGTTACTGTATCAGACTATCACACTGAAAGTGTGCTCACTGTTACTGTATCAGACTGTATCACAGACAGTGTGCTCACTTACTGTATCAGACTGTATCACACTGTGCGCTCACTGTTACTGTATCAGACTGTATCACACTGACCGTGTGCTCACTGTTACTGTATCAGACTGTATCACACTGACAGTGTGCTCACTGTTACTGTATAAGACTGTATCACACCGAATGTGCGCGCAATGTTACTGTATCAGACTGTATCTCACTGACAGTGCTCACTGTTACTATCAGACTATCACACTGACAGTGTGCCCACTGTTACTGTATCAGACTGTATCACACTGAACATGTGCTCACTTACTGTATCAGACTGACAGTGTGCTCACTGTTACTGTATCACACTGACAGTGTGCTCACTGTTACTGTATCAGACTGTATCACACTGACAGTGTGCTCACTGTTACTGTATCACACTGACAGTGCGCTCACTGTTACTGTATCAGACTGTATCACACTGACCATGTGCTCACTGTTACTGTATCACACTGACAGTGCGCTCACTGTTACTGTATCAGACTGTATCACACTGACAGTGTGCTCACTGTTACTGTATCAGACTATCACACTGACAGTGTGCTCACTGTTACTGTATCAGACTATCACACTGAAAGTGTGCTCACTGTTACTGTATCAGACTGTATCACAGACAGTGTGCTCACTTACTGTATCAGACTGTATCACACTGTGCGCTCACTGTTACTGTATCAGACTGTATCACACTGACCGTGTGCTCACTGTTACTGTATCAGACTGTATCACACTGACAGTGTGCTCACTGTTACTGTATCAGACTGTATCACACCGAATGTGCGCGCAATGTTACTGTATCAGACTGTATCTCACTGACAGTGCTCACTGTTACTATCAGACTATCACACTGACAGTGTGCCCACTGTTACTGTATCAGACTGTATCACACTGAACGTGTGCTCACTTACTGTATCAGACTGACAGTGTGCTCACTGTTACTGTATCACACTGACAGTGTGCTCACTGTTACTGTATCACACTGACAGTGTGCTCACTGTTACTGTATCAGACTATCACACTGACAGTGTGCTCACTGTTACTGTATCAGACTATCACACTGTCAGTGTGCTCACTGTTACTGTATCAGACTGAAAGTCCGCTCGCTATTACTGTATCAGACTATCACACTGACTGCTCACTGTTACTGTCTCAGACTGTATCACACTGACAGTGTGCTCACTATTACTGTATCACACTGACAATGTGCTCACTGTTACTGTATCGGACTATCTCACTGACAGTGTGCTCACTGTTACTGTATCAGACTGTATCACACTGACGGTGCGCTCACTATTACTGTATCAGACTGTCTCACACTGACAGTGTGCTCACTTTTACTGTATCACACTGACTGTGCTTGCTGTTACTGTATCAGATAATCACACTGACAGTGCGCTCACTGTTACTGTATCACACTGACTGTCTGCTCACTGTTACCGTATCAGACTGTATCACACTGACCATGTGCTCACTGTTACTGTATCACACTGACAGTGTGCTGACTGTTACTGTATCAGACTGTATCACACTGACCGTGTGCTCACTGTTACTGTATCACACTGACAGTGTGCTCACTGTTACTGTATCAGAATATCACACTGACAGTTTGCTCACTGTTACTGTATCAGACTGTATCACACTGACAGTGTGCTCACTGTTACTGTATCAGACTGTAACACACTGACAGTGCGCTCACTACTACTGTATCAGACTGTATCACACTGACAGTGCGCTCCCTGTTAGGGTATCAGACTGTATCACACTGACAGTGCGCTCACTGTTACTGTATTGCACTGACAGTGTGCTCACTCTTACTGTATCAGACTGTATCTCACTGACAGTGTGCTCACTGTTACTGTATCAGACTGAAAGTCCGCTCGCTATTACTGTATCAGACTATCACACTGACTGCTCACTGTTACTGTATCAGACTGTATCACACTGACTGTGCTGACTGTTACTGTATCAGACTGTATCACTGACAGTGTGCTCACTGTTACTGTATCAGACTATCGCACTGACAGTGTGCTCACTGTTACTGTATCAGACTGACAGTGTGCTCACTATTACTGTATCACACTGACAGTGTGCTCACTATTACTGTATCACACTGACAGTGTGCTCAATGTTACTGTATCAGACTGTATCACACTGACAGTGTGCTCACTGTACCTGTATCAGACTGTATCACACTGACAGTGTGCTCACTGTTACTGTATCAGACTGTATCACACTGACAGTGTGCTCACTGTTACTGTATCAGACTGTATCACACTGACAGTGTGCTCACTATTACTGTATCACACTGACAGTCTGCTCACTGTTACTGTATCAGACTATCACACTGACAGTGTGCTCACTATTACTGTATCACACTGACAGTGTGCTCACTGTTACTGTATCACACTGACAGTGCGTTCACTGTTACTTTATCAGACTGTATCACACTGACAGTGCGCTACCTGTTACGGTATCAGACTGTATCACACTGACAGTGCGCTCCCTGTTACGGTATCAGACTGTATCACACTGTCAGTGTGCTCACTGTTACTGTATCAGACTGTATCACACTGACAGTGCGCTCACTGTTACTGTATTGCACTGACAGTGTGCTCACTGTTAGTGTATCAGACTCTATCACACTGATAGTACCCTCACTGTTACTGTATCAGACTGTATCACACTGACAGTGCGCTCACTGTTACTGTATCAGACTGTATCACACTGACAGTGCGCTCACTGTTACTGTATGCACTGACACTGTGCTCACTGTTACTGTATCAGACTGTATCACACTGACTGTGCGCTCACTGTTACTGTATCAGACTATCACACTGACAGTACCCTCACTGTTACTGCATCAGGCGGTATCACACTGACACTGTGCTCACTGTTACTGTATCAGACTATCACACTGACAGTGCGCTCACTCTTACTGTATCAGACTGTATCTCACTGACAGTGTGCTCACTGTTACTGTATCAGACTGTATCACACTGACTGTGCTCACTGGTACTGTCTCAGACTGTATCACATAGACAGTGTGCTCACTGTTACTGTATCACACTGACAGTGTGCTCACTGTTACTGTATCGGACTGTATCTCACTGACAGTGTGCCCACTGTTACTGTATCAGACTGTATCACACTGTCGGTGCGCTCACTATTACTGTATCAGACTGTATCACACTGACAGTGTGCTCACTTTTGCTGTATCAGACTATCACACTGACAGTGCGCTCACTATTACTGTATCACACTGACTGTGTGCTCACTGTTACCGTATCAGACTATCACACGGACAGTACGCTCACTATTACTGTATCAGACTGTATCACACTGACTGCTCACTGTTACTGTATCACACTGAGTGCACTCACTGTTACTGTATCACACTGACATTGCACTCACTGTTACTGTATCAGATTGTATCACACTGACAGTGTCCTCACTGTTACTGCATCGCACTGACAGTGTGCTCACTGTTACTGTATCAGACTGTATCACACTGACAGTGCCCTCACTGTTACTGTATCAGACTGTATCACACTGACAGTGTGCTCACTGTTACTGTATCAGACTATCACACTGACAGTGTGCTCACTGTTACTGTATCCGACTGTATCACACTGTGCTCACTGTTACTGTATCACACTGACATTCCGCTCACTGTTACTATATCAGAGTGTAACACACTGACAGTGCGCTCCCTGTTCCGGTATCAGACTGTATCACACTGACAGTGCACTCCCTGTTACGGGACCAGACTGTATCACACTGGCAGTGTGCTCACTGTTACTGTATCAGACTGTATCACACTGACAGTGCGGTCACTTACTGTATTGCACTGACAGTGTGCTCACTGTTACTGTATCAGACTGTATAACACTGACAGTGTGCTCACTTTTACTGTATCAGACTGTATCACTCTGACTGTGCTCGCTGTTACTGTATCAGATTATCACACTGACCATGTGCTCACTGTTACTGTATCACACTGACAGTGGGCTCACTGTTACTGTATCAGACTGTATCACGCTGACAGTGCGCTCACTGTTACTGTATCAGACTGTATCACACTGGCAGTGCGCTCTCTATTACTGTCTCAGACTGTATCACACTGACAGTGCTCACTATTACTGTATCACACTGACAGTGTGCTCACTGTTACTGTATCAGACTGCATCACAGGCAGTGTGCTCACTGTTACTGCATCAGGCGGTATCACACTGACAGTGTGCTCACTGTTACTGTATCAGACTGTATCTCACTGACTGTGCTCACTGTTACTGTCTCAGACTGTATCACACTGACAGTGTGCTCACTATTACTGTATCACACTGACAGTGTGCTCACTGTGACTGTATCAGACTATCACACTGGCAATGTGCTCACTGTTACTGTATCGGACTATCTCACTGACTGTGCTCACTGTTACTGTATCAGACTGTATCACACTGACGGTGCGCTCACTATTACTGTATCAGACTGTCTCACACTGACAGTGTGCTCACTTTTACTGTATCAGACTGTATCACACTGACTGTGCTCGCTGTTACTGTATCAGATAATCACACTGACAGTGCGCTCACTGTTACTGTATCACACTGACTGTGTGCTCACTGTTACCGTATCAGACTATCACACTGACCATGTGCTCACTGTTACTGTATCACACTGACAGTGCGCTCACTGTTACTGTATCAGACTGTATCACACGGACAGTGCGCTCACTATTACTGTATCAGACTGTATCACACTGACCGTGTGCTCACTGTTACTGTATCAGACTATCACACTGACAGTGCGCTCACTACTACTGTATCAGACTGTATCTCACTGACTGCTCACTGTTACTGTATCAGACTATCACACTGGCAATGTGCTCACTGTTACTGTATCAGACTGTATCACACTGACACTGCGCTCACGGTTACTGTATCAGACTGCCAGTGCGCTCACTATTACTGTATCAGACTGTATCTCACTGACTGCTCACTGTTACTGTATCAGACTGTATCTCACGGACTGCTCACTGTTACTGTATCAGACTGTATCACTGACAGTGTGCTCACTGTTACTGTATCAGACTGAAAGTCCGCTCGCTATTACTGTATCAGACTATCACACACTGCTCACTGTTACTGTATCAGACTGTATCACACTGACTATGCTCACTGTTACTGTATCAGACTGTATCACACTGACAGTGTGCTCACTGTTTCTGTATCACACTATCACACTGACAGTGCGCTCACTGTTACTGAATCAGACTGTTTCACACTGACAGTGTGCTCACTATTACTGGATCAGACTGTATCTCACTGACAGTGCGCTCAATGTTACTGTATCAGATTGTATCACACTGACAGTGCTCACTGTTACTGTATCACACTGACAGTGCGCTCACTGTTACTGTATCACACTGACAGTGCGCTCACTGTTACTGTATCACACCGACAGTGTGCTCACTGTTACTGAATCAGACTGTATCACACTGACAGTGCACTCACTGTTACTGTATCAGACTGTATCACACTGACAGTGCGCTCACTGTTACTGTATCAGACTGTATCTCACTGACAGTGCTCACTGTTACTGTATCAGACTATCACACTGACAGTGTGCTCACTGTTACTGTATCTCACTGACAGTGTGCTCATTGTTACTGTATCACACTGACGGTGTGCTCACTATTTACTGTATCTGACTGTATCACACTGAAAGTGCGCTCCCTGTTACAGTATCAGACTGTATCACACTGACAGTGCGCTCCCTGTTACGGTATCAGACTGTATTACACTGGCAGTGTACTCACTTACTGTATCAGACTGTATCACACTGTGCTCACTGTTACTGTATCACACTGACATTACGCTCACTGTTACTGTATCAGACTGTATCACACTGACAGTGCGCTCCCTGTTACGGTACCAGACTGTATCACACTGACAGTGCGCTCCCTGTTACGGTACCAGACTGTGTCACACTGGCAGTGTGCTCACTGTTACTGTATCAGACTGTATCCCACTGTGCCCACTGTTACTGTATCACACTGACATTACGCTCACTGTTACTGTATCAGACTCTATCACACTGACAGTACCCTCACTGTTACTGTATCAGACTGTATCACACTGACAGTGCGCTCACTGTTACTGTATCACACTGACAGTGTGCTCACTGTTACTGTATCAGACTATCACACTGACAGTCCGCTCACTGTTACTGTATGGGACTGTATCACACTGACAGTGCGCTCACTTACTGTATTGCACTGACAGTGTGCTCACTCTTTCTGTATCAGACTCTATCACACTGACAGTACCCTCACTGTTACTGTATCAGACTCTATCACACTGACAGTGTGCTCACTGTTACTGTATCACACTGACTGTGCGCTCACTGTTACTGTATCAGACTATCTCACTGACAGTGCTCACTGTTACTGTATCAGACTGTATGACACTGACAGTGTGCTCACTGTTACTGAATCAGACTGTATCACACTGACAGTGCACTCACTGTTACTGTATCAGACTGTATCACACTGACAGTGTGCTCAATGTTACTGTATCAGACTGTATCACACTGAGTGCTCACTGTTACTGTATCAGACTGTATCTCACTGACAGTGCTCACTGTTACTGTATCAGACTGTATCACACTGACAGTGTGCTCACTACTGTTACTGTATCAGACTATCACACGTGACAGCGTGCTCACTATTACTGTATCACACTGACAGTGTGCTCACTGTTACTGTATCACTCTGATAGTGCGTTCACTGTTACTGTATCAGACTATCTCACTGGCAGTGTGCTCACTGTTACTGTATCAGACTGTATCACACACAGTGTGCTCACTGTTACTGTATCAGACTGTATCACACTGTGCGCTCACTGTTACTGTATCAGACTGTATCACACTGACAGTGCGCTCACTGTTATTGTATCAGACTGTATCACACCGGCAGTGTGCTCACTGTTACTGAATCAGACTATCACACCAACAGTGTGCTCACTGTTACTGTATCAGACTGTATCACAATGACTGTGTGCTCAGTGTTACTGTATCAGACTGTATCTCACTGACAGTGCTCACTGTTACTGTATCAGACTGTATCACACTGACAGTGTGCTCGCTGTTACTGTATCAGACTGTATCTCACTGACAGTGCTCACTGTTACTGTATCAGACTGTATCACACTGACGGTGCGCTCACTATTACTGTATCAGACTGTCTCACACAGTGTGCTCACTTTTACTGTATCAGACTGTATTACACTGACTGTGCTTGCTGTTACTGTATCAGATAATCACACTGACCATGTGCTCACTGTTACTGTATCACACTGACAGTGCGCTCACTGTTACTGTATCAGACTATCACACGGACAGTGCGCTCACTATTACTGTATCAGACTATCACACTGACCGTGTGCTCACTGTTACTGTATCACACTGACAGTGTGCTCACTGTTACTGTATCAGACTATCACACTGACTGTTTGCTCACTGTTACTGTATCAGACTGTATCACACTGACAGTGTGCTCACTGTTACTGTATCAGACTGTAACACACTGACAGTGCGCTCACTACTGCTGTATCAGACTGTATCACACTGACAGTACCCTCACTGTTACTGTATCAGACTATCACACTGACAGTGCGCTCACTGTTACTGAATCACACGAACAGTGTGCTCACTGTTACTGTATCAGACTATATCACACTGACAGTGCGCTCACTACTACTGTATCAGACTGTATCACACTGACAGTGTGCTCACTGTTACTGTATCAGACTATCACACTGACAGTGCGCTCACTCTTACTGTATCAGACTGTATCTCACTGACAGTGTGCTCACTGTTACTGTATCATACTGTATCACACTGACAGTGTGCTCACTTACTGTATCAGACTGACAGTGCGCTCACTGTTACTGTATCAGACTATCACACTGACAGTGCACTCACTGTTACTGTATCAGACTGTATCACACTGACAGTGTGCTCACTGTTACTGTATCAGACTATCACACTGACAGTGTGCTCACTGTTACTGTATCAGACTATCACACTGACAGTGTGCTCACTGTTACTGTATCAGACTGTATCACAGACAGTGTGCTCACTTACTGTATCAGACTGTATCACACTGACTGTGCGCTCACTGTTACTGTATCAGACTGTATCACACTGACCGTGTGCTCACTGTTACTGTATCAGACTGTATCACACTTACAGTGTGCTCACTGTTACTGTATCAGACTGTATCACACCGAATGTGCGCGCAATGTTACTGTATCAGACTGTATCTCACTGACAGTGCTCACTGTTACTATCAGACTATCACACTGACAGTGTGCCCACTGTTACTGTATCAGACTGTATCACACTGAACGTGTGCTCACTTACTGTATCAGACTGACAGTGTGCTCACTGTTACTGTATTACACTGACAGTGTGCTCACTGTTACTGTATCACACTGACAGTGTGCTCACTGTTACTGTATCAGACTATCACACTGGCAGTGTGCTCACTGTTACTGTATCAGACTGTATCCCACTGTGCCCACTGTTACTGTATCACACTGACATTACGCTCACTGTTACTGTATCAGACTCTATCACACTGACAGTACCCTCACTGTTACTGTATCAGACTGTATCACACTGACAGTGCGCTCACTGTTACTGTATCACACTGACAGTGTGCTCACTGTTACTGTATCAGACTATCACACTGACAGTCCGCTCACTGTTACTGTATGGGACTGTATCACACTGACAGTGCGCTCACTTACTGTATTGCACTGACAGTGTGCTCACTCTTTCTGTATCAGACTCTATCACACTGACAGTACCCTCACTGTTACTGTATCAGACTCTATCACACTGACAGTGTGCTCACTGTTACTGTATCACACTGACTGTGCGCTCACTGTTACTGTATCAGACTATCTCACTGACAGTGCTCACTGTTACTGTATCAGACTGTATGACACTGACAGTGTGCTCACTGTTACTGAATCAGACTGTATCACACTGACAGTGCACTCACTGTTACTGTATCAGACTGTATCACACTGACAGTGTGCTCAATGTTACTGTATCAGACTGTATCACACTGAGTGCTCACTGTTACTGTATCAGACTGTATCTCACTGACAGTGCTCACTGTTACTGTATCAGACTGTATCACACTGACAGTGTGCTCACTACTGTTACTGTATCAGACTATCACACGTGACAGCGTGCTCACTATTACTGTATCACACTGACAGTGTGCTCACTGTTACTGTATCACTCTGATAGTGCGTTCACTGTTACTGTATCAGACTATCTCACTGGCAGTGTGCTCACTGTTACTGTATCAGACTGTATCACACACAGTGTGCTCACTGTTACTGTATCAGACTGTATCACACTGTGCGCTCACTGTTACTGTATCAGACTGTATCACACTGACAGTGCGCTCACTGTTATTGTATCAGACTGTATCACACCGGCAGTGTGCTCACTGTTACTGAATCAGACTATCACACCAACAGTGTGCTCACTGTTACTGTATCAGACTGTATCACAATGACTGTGTGCTCAGTGTTACTGTATCAGACTGTATCACACTGACAGTGTGCTCGCTGTTACTGTATCAGACTGTATCTCACTGACAGTGCTCACTGTTACTGTATCAGACTGTATCACACTGACGGTGCGCTCACTATTACTGTATCAGACTGTCTCACACAGTGTGCTCACTTTTACTGTATCAGACTGTATTACACTGACTGTGCTTGCTGTTACTGTATCAGATAATCACACTGACCATGTGCTCACTGTTACTGTATCACACTGACAGTGCGCTCACTGTTACTGTATCAGACTGTATCACACGGACAGTGCGCTCACTATTACTGTATCAGACTATCACACTGACCGTGTGCTCGCTGTTACTGTATCACACTGACAGTGTGCTCACTGTTACTGTATCAGACTATCACACTGACAGTTTGCTCACTGTTACTGTATCAGACTGTATCACACTGACAGTGTGCTCACTGTTACTGTATCAGACTGTAACACACTGACAGTGCGCTCACTACTGCTGTATCAGACTGTATCACACTGACAGTACCCTCACTGTTACTGTATCAGACTATCACACTGACAGTGCGCTCACTGTTACTGAATCACACGAACAGTGTGCTCACTGTTACTGTATCAGACTATATCACACTGACAGTGCGCTCACTACTACTGTATCAGACTGTATCACACTGACAGTGTGCTCACTGTTACTGTATCAGAAGACGGAAGACGGGAAATTATAGGCCGGTTAGCCTGATATCATGATACAGTAACAGTGAGCACACTGTCAGTGAGATACAGTCTGATACAGTAAGAGTGAGCGCACTGTCAGACTATCACACTGACAGTGCGCTCACTCTTCCTGTATCAGACTGTATCTCACTGACAGTGTGCTCACTGTTACTGTATCATACTGTATCACACTGACAGTGTGCTCACTGTTACTGTCTCAGACTGTATCACACTGACAGTGTGCTCACTATTACTGTATCACACTGACCGTGTGCTCACTGTTACTGTATCAGACTATCACACTGACAATGTGCTCACTGTTACTGTATCGGACTATCTCGCTGACAGTGTGCTCACTGTTACTGTATCAGACTGTATCACACTGACGGTGCGCTCATTATTACTATCAGACTGTCTCACACTGACAGTGTGCTCACTTTTACTGTATCACACTGACTGTGCTCACTGTTACCGTATCAGACTGTATCACACTGACCAAGTGCTCACTGTTACTGTATCACACTGACAGTGAGCTCACTGTTACTGTATCAGACTATCACACTGACCGTGTGCTCACTGTTACTGTATCACACTGACAGTGTGCTCACTGTTACTGTATCAGACTATCACACAGTTTGCTCTCTGTTACTGTATCAGACTGTATCACACTGACAGTGTGCTCACTGTTACTGTATCAGACTGTATCACTGACAGTGTGCTCACTGTTACTGTATCAGAATGTATCACACTTACAGTGTGCTCCCTGTTACTGTATCAGGCTATCACCTGACAGTGTGCTCACAGTTACTGTATCATACTGACAGTGTGCTCACTATTACTGTATCATACTGTATCTCACGAACTGCTCACTGTTACTGTATCAGACTGTATCACACTGACTGTGCTCACTGTTACTGTATCAGACTGTATCACACTGACAGTGTGCTCACTGTTTCTGTATCACACTATCACACTGACAGTGCGCTCACTGTTACTGTATCAGATTGTATCACACTGACAGTGCACTCACTGTTACTGTATCAGACTGTATCACACTGACAGTGCGCTCACTGTTACTGTATCACACCGACAGTGTGCTCACTGTTACTGAATCAGACTGTATCACAATGACAGCGCACTCACTGTTACTGTATCAGACTGTATCACACTGACAGTGTGCTCAATGTTACTGTATCAGACTGTATCACACTGACAGTGCGCTCACTGTTACTGTATCAGACTGTATCTCACTGACCGTGCTCACTGTTAATGTATCAGACTATCTCACTGACAGTGCTCACTGTTACTGTATCAGACTGTATGACACTGACAGTGTTCTCACTGTTACTGAATCAGACTGTATCACACTGACAGTGCACTCACTGTTACTGTATCAGACTGTATCACACTGACAGTGCACTCACTGTTACTGAATCAGACTGTATCACACTGACAGTGCACTCACTGTTACTGTATCAGACTGTATCACACCGACTGTGCGCGCAATGTTACTGTATCAGACTGTATCTCACTGACAGTGCTCACTGTTACTATCAGACTATCACACTGACAGTGTGCTCACTGTTACTGTATCACGCTGATTGTGTGCTCACTGTTATTGTATCAGACTATCACACTGAACGTGTGCTCACTGTTACTGTATCAGACTGTATCACACTGACAGTGTGCTCACTGTTACTGTATCAGACTGTATCACACTGACAGTGTGCTCACTGTTACTGTATCAGACTATCACACTGACAGTACCCTCACTGTTACTGTATCAGACTGTATCACACTGGCAGTGTGCTCCCTGTTACTGTATCAGACTGTATCACACTGACAGTGTGCTCACTGTTACTGTATCAGACTATCACACTGTCGGTGTGCTCACTGTTACTGTATCAGACCGTATCACACTGACAGTGTGCTCACTGTTACTGTATCTCACTGACAGTGTGCTCATTGTTACTGTATCACACTGACGGTGCGCTCACTATTTACTGTATCAGACTGTATCTCACTGACATTGCGCTCACTGTCACTGTATTAGACTGTATCACACTGACAGTGCGCTCCCTGTTACGGTATCAGACTGTATCACACTGACAGTGCACTCCCTGTTACGGTATCAGACTGTATCACACTGGCAGTGTACTCACTGTTACTGTATCAGACTGTATCACACTGACAGTGCGCTCACTGTTACTGTATCTCACTGTATCACACGAACAGTGTGCTCACTGTTACTGTATCGCACTGACAGTGTGCTCACTGTTACTGTATCGCACTGACAGTGTGCTCACTGTTATTGTATCAGACTGTATCACACTGAATGTGTGCTCACTTACTGTATCAGACTGACAGTGTGCTCACTGTTACTGTATCACACTGACAGTGTGCCCACTGTTACTGTATCAGACTGTATCTCACTGACAGTGTGCTCACTGTTACTGTATCAGACTATCACACTGACAGTGTGCTCACTGTTACTGCATCACACTGACAGTGTGCTCACTGTTACTGTATCAGACTATCACACTGACGGTGCGCTCACTATTTACTGTATCAGACTGTATCTCACTGACATTGCGCTCACTGTCACTGTATCAGACTGTATCACACTGACAGTGCGCTCCCTGTTACGGTATCAGACTGTATCACACTGGCAGTGTGCTCACTGTTTCTGTATCAGACTGTATTACACTGACAGTGCGCTCCCTGTTACGGTATCAGACTGTATCACACTGACAGTGCGCTCACTGTTACTGTATCAGACTATCACACTGACAGTTCACTCACTTACTGATTCAGACTATCACACTGACAGTGCGCTCACTGTTACTGTATCTCACTGTATCACACGAACAGTGTGCTCACTGTTACTGTATCGCACTGACAGTGTGCTCACTGTTACTGTATCGCACTGACAGTGTGCTCACTGTTACTGGATCAGACTGTATTTCACTGACAGTACCCTCACTTACTGTATCAGACTGTATCACACTGACAGTGCCCTCACTGTTACTGTATCAGACTGTATCACACTGACAGTGCCCTCACTGTTACTGTATCAGACTGTATCACACTGACAGTGTGCTCACTGTTACTGTATCAGACTATCACACTGACACTGCGCTCACTGTTACTGTATCAGACTGTTTCACACTGACAGTGTGCTCACTATTTCAGGATCAGACTGTATGTCACTGACAGTGCGCTCAATGTTACTGTATCAGATTGTATCACACTGACAGTGCTCACTGTTACTGTATCACACTGACGGTGCGCTCACTGTTACTGTATCACACCGACTGTGCTCACTGTTACTGTATCAGTCAGTATCACACTGACTGTGCTCACTGTTACTGTATCAGACTGTATCACACTGACAGTGCTCACTGTTACTATCAGACTATCACCCTGGCAGTGTGCTCACTGTTACTGTATCACGCTGATTGTGTGCTCACTGTTATTGTATCAGACTGTATCACACTGAACGTGTGCTCACTGTTACTGTATCATACTGACAGTGTGCCCACTGTTACTGTATCAGACTGTATCTCACTGACAGTGTGCTCACTGTTACTGTATCAGACCATCACACTGACAGTGTGCTCACTGTTACTGTATCAGACTATCACACTGACAGTGTGCTCACTGTTACAGTATCACACTGACGGTGCGCTCACTATTTACTGTATCAGACTGTATCTCACTGACATTGCTCTCACTGTCACTATCAGACTGTATCACACTGACAGTGCGCTCCCTGTTACGGTATCAGACTGTATCACACTGACAGTGCTCACTGTTACTGTATCACACTGACGGTGCGCTCACTGTTACTGTATCACACCGACTGTGCTCACTGTTACTGTATCAGTCAGTATCACACTGACTGTGCTCACTGTTACTGTATCAGACTGTATCACACTGACAGTGCTCACTGTTACTATCAGACTATCACCCTGGCAGTGTGCTCACTGTTACTGTATCACGCTGATTGTGTGCTCACTGTTATTGTATCAGACTGTATCACACTGAACGTGTGCTCACTGTTACTGTATCATACTGACAGTGTGCCCACTGTTACTGTATCAGACTGTATCTCACTGACAGTGTGCTCACTGTTACTGTATCAGACCATCACACTGACAGTGTGCTCACTGTTACTGTATCAGACTATCACACTGACAGTGTGCTCACTGTTACAGTATCACACTGACGGTGCGCTCACTATTTACTGTATCAGACTGTATCTCACTGACATTGCTCTCACTGTCACTATCAGACTGTATCACACTGACAGTGCGCTCCCTGTTACGGTATCAGACTGTATCACACTGACAGTGCGCTCCCTGTTACGGTATCAGACTGTATCACACTGACAGTGCGCTCCCTGTTCCGGTATCAGACTGTATCACACTAGCAGTGTGCTCACTGTTACTGTATCAGACTGTATCACACTGACAGTGTACTCACTGTTACTGTATCAGACTATCACACTGACAGTTCCCTCACTGTTACTGTATCAGACTGACAGTGTGCTCACTGTTAGTGTATTGCACTGACAGTGTGCTCACTGTTACTGTATCAGACTGTATGACACTGACAGTGTTCTCACTGTTACTGTATCAGACTGTATCTCACTGACAGTGTGCTCATTGTTACAGTATCACACTGACGGTGCGCTCACTATTTACTGTATCAGACAGTATCTCACTGACATTGCTCTCACTGTCACTATCAGACTGTATCACACTGACAGTGCGCTCCCTGTTACGGTATCAGACTGTATCACACTGACAGTGCGCTCCCTGTTACGGTATCAGACTGTATCACACTAGCAGTGTGCTCACTGTTACTGTATCAGACTGTATCACACTGACAGTGTACTCACTGTTACTGTATCAGACTATCACACTGACAGTTCCCTCACTGTTACTGTATCAGACTGACAGTGTGCTCACTGTTAGTGTATTGTGCTCACTGTTACTGTATCGCACTGACAGTGTGCTCACTGTTACTGGATCAGACTGTATCTCACTGACAGTACCCTCACTGTTACTGTATCAGACTGACAGTGTGCTCACTGTTAGTGTATTGCACTGACAGTGTGCTCACTGTTACTGTATCACACTGACAGTGTGCTCACTGTTACTGTATCAGACTATCACACTGACAGTGTGCTCACTCTTACTGTATCAGACTGTATCTCACTGACAGTGTGCTCACTCTTACTGTATCAGACTATCACACTGACAGTGCGCTCACTGTTACTGTATCAGACTGTTTCACACTGGCAGTGTGCTCACTTACTGTATCAGACTGTATCACACTGACAGTGTGCTCACTGTTACTGTATCAGACTATCACACTGACAGTGCGCTCACTATTACTGTATCAGACTGTTTCACACTGACTGTGTGCTCACTATTTCTGGATCAGACTGTATCACACTGACAGTGCGCTCAATGTTACTGTATCAGTTTGTATCACACTGACAGTGCGCTCACTGTTACTGTATCACACTGACAGTGCGCTCACTGTTACTGTATCACACCGACAGTGTGCTCACTGTTACTGTATCACACTGACTGTGTGCTCACTGTTACTGTATCAGACTATCACACTGACAGTGTGCTCACTGTTACTGTATCAGACTATCACACTGACAGTGCGCTCACTATTACTGTATCAGACTATCACACTGACAGTGCGCTCACTATTACTGTATCAGACTATCACACTGACACTGCGCTCACTGTTACTGTATCAGACTGTTTCACACTGACAGTGTGCTCACTATTTCTGGATCAGACTGTATGTCACTGACAGTGCGCTCAATGTTACTGTATCAGATTGTATCACACTGACCGTGCTCACTGTTACTGTATCACACTGACGGTGCGTTCACTGTTACTGTATCACACCGACTGTGCTCACTGTTACTGTATCAGTCTGTATCACACTGACTGTGCTCACTGTTACTGTATCAGACTGTATCACACTGACAGTGCTCACTGTTACTATCAGACTATCACCCTGGCAGTGGGCTCACTTACTGTATCACGCTGATTATGTGCTCACTGTTATTGTATCAGACTGTATCACACTGACCGTGCTCACTGTTAATGTATCAGACTATCTCACTGACAGTGCTCACTGTTACTGTATCAGACTGTATGACACTGACAGTGTTCTCACTGTTACTGTATCAGACTGTATCTCACTGACAGTGTGCTCATTGTTACAGTATCACACTGACGGTGCGCTCACTATTTACTGTATCAGACAGTATCTCACTGACATTGCTCTCACTGTCACTATCAGACTGTATCACACTGACAGTGCGCTCCCTGTTACGGTATCAGACTGTATCACACTGACAGTGCGCTCCCTGTTACGGTATCAGACTGTATCACACTAGCAGTGTGCTCACTGTTACTGTATCAGACTGTATCACACTGACAGTGTACTCACTGTTACTGTATCAGACTATCACACTGACAGTTCCCTCACTGTTACTGTATCAGACTGACAGTGTGCTCACTGTTAGTGTATTGTGCTCACTGTTACTGTATCGCACTGACAGTGTGCTCACTGTTACTGGATCAGACTGTATCTCACTGACAGTACCCTCACTGTTACTGTATCAGACTGACAGTGTGCTCACTGTTAGTGTATTGCACTGACAGTGTGCTCACTGTTACTGTATCACACTGACAGTGTGCTCACTGTTACTGTATCAGACTATCACACTGACAGTGTGCTCACTCTTACTGTATCAGACTGTATCTCACTGACAGTGTGCTCACTCTTACTGTATCAGACTATCACACTGACAGTGCGCTCACTGTTACTGTATCAGACTGTTTCACACTGGCAGTGTGCTCACTTACTGTATCAGACTGTATCACACTGACAGTGTGCTCACTGTTACTGTATCAGACTATCACACTGACAGTGCGCTCACTATTACTGTATCAGACTGTTTCACACTGACAGTGTGCTCACTATTTCTGGATCAGACTGTATCACACTGACAGTGCGCTCAATGTTACTGTATCAGTTTGTATCACACTGACAGTGCTCACTGTTACTGTATCACACTGACAGTGCGCTCACTGTTACTGTATCACACCGACAGTGTGCTCACTGTTACTGTATCACACTGACTGTGTGCTCACTGTTACTGTATCAGACTATCACACTGACAGTGTGCTCACTGTTACTGTATCAGACTATCACACTGACAGTGCGCTCACTATTACTGTATCAGACTATCACACTGACAGTGCGCTCACTATTACTGTATCAGACTATCACACTGACACTGCGCTCACTGTTACTGTATCAGACTGTTTCACACTGACAGTGTGCTCACTATTTCTGGATCAGACTGTATGTCACTGACAGTGCGCTCAATGTTACTGTATCAGATTGTATCACACTGACCGTGCTCACTGTTACTGTATCACACTGACGGTGCGTTCACTGTTACTGTATCACACCGACTGCTCACTGTTACTGTATCAGTCTGTATCACACTGACTGTGCTCACTGTTACTGTATCAGACTGTATCACACTGACAGTGCTCACTGTTACTATCAGACTATCACCCTGGCAGTGGGCTCACTTACTGTATCACGCTGATTGTGTGCTCACTGTTATTGTATCAGACTGTATCACACTGAACGTGTGCTCACTTACTGTATCAGACTGACAGTGTGCTCACTGTTACTGTATCATACTGACAGTGTGCCCACTGTTACTGTATCAGACTGTATCTCACTGACAGTGTGCTCACTGTTACTGTATCAGACCATCACACTGACAGTGTGCTCACTGTTACTGTATCAGACTATCACACTGACAGTGTGCTCACTGTTACTGTATCAGACTGTATCTCACTGACAGTGTGCTCATTGTTACAGTATCACACTGACGGTGCGCTCACTATTTACTGTATCAGACTGTATCTCACTGACATTGCGCTCACTGTCACTATCAGACTGTATCACACTGACAGTGCGCTCCCTGTTACGGTATCAGACTGTATCACACTGACAGTGCGCTCCCTGTTACGGTATCAGACTGTATCACACTGGCAGTGTGCTCACTGTTACTGTATCAGACTGTATCACACTGACAGTGTACTCACTGTTACTGTATCAGACTATCACACTGACAGTTCCCTCACTGTTACTGTATCAGACTGACAGTGTGCTCACTGTTAGTGTATTGCACTGACAGTGTGCTCACTGTTACTGTATCGCACTGACAGTGTGCTCACTGTTACTGGATCAGACTGTATCTCACTGACAGTACCCTCACTGTTACTGTATCAGACTGTATCACACTGACAGTGCCCTCACTGTTACTGTATCAGACTGTATCACACTGACAGTGTGCTCACTGTTACTGTATCAGACTATCACACTGACAGTGTGCTCACTCTTACTGTATCAGACTGTATCTCACTGACAGTGTGCTCACTCTTACTGTATCAGACTATTACACTGACAGTGCGCTCACTGTTACTGTATCAGACTGTTTCACACTGGCAGTGTGCTCACTTACTGTATCAGACTGTATCACACTGACAGTGTACTCACTGTTACTGTATCAGACTATCACACTTACAGTTCCCTCACTGTTACTGCATCAGACTGACAGTGTGCTCACTGTTACTGTATCAGACTATCACACTGACAGTGCGCTCACTATTACTGTATCAGACTGTTTCACACTGACAGTGTGCTCAGTATTTCTGGATCAGACTGTATCACACTGACAGTGCGCTCAATGTTACTGTATCAGTTTGTATCACACTGACAGTGCTCACTGTTACTGTATCACACTGACAGTGCGCTCACTGTTACTGTATCACACCGACAGTGTGCTCACTGTTACTGTATCACACTGACTGTGTGCTCACTGTTACTGTATCAGACTATCACACTGACAGTGTGCTCACTGTTACTGTATCAGACTGTATCACACTGACAGTGCGCTCACTGTTACTGTATCAGACTATCACACTGACAGTGCACTCAATGTTACTGTATCACACTGACCGTGTGCTCACTGTTACTGTATCAGACTGTATCACACTGACAGTGTGCTCACTGTTACTGTATCAGACTGTATCACACTGACAGTGTGCTCATTGTTACTGTATCAGACTATTAGGCTGACATTGTGCTTACTGTTACTGTATCCGACTGTATCAGACTGACTGTGTGCTCACTGTTACTGTATCAGACTGTATCACACTGACAGTGTGCTCACTGTTACTGTATCACACTGACAGTGCGCTCACTGTTACTGTATCAATGTATCACTCTGACATTGTGCTCACTTACTGTATCACACTGACAGTGCGCTCAATGTTACTGTATCAGACTATCACACTGACAGTGCGCTCACTGTTACTGTATCACACTGACAGTGTGCTCACTGTTACTGTATCAGACTGTATCACTCTGACATTGTGCTCACTGGTACTGTATCAGTCTGTATCACACTGACAGTGTGCTCACTGTTACTGTATCAGACTGTATCACACTGATAGTGTCCTCACTGTTACTGTATCACACTGACAGTGTGCTCACTGTTACTGTAACGCACTGACAGTGTGCTCACTGTTACTGTATCAGACTGTATCACGCTGACAGTGCGCTCACTGTTACTGTATCAGACTATCACACTGACAGTGCACTCAATGTTACTATCACACTGACAGTGTGCTCACTGTTACTGTATCAGACTATCACACTGACAGTGCACTCAATGTTACTGTATGACACTGACAGTGTGCTCACTGTTACTGTATCAAACTGGCAGTGCGCTCACTGTTACTGTATCAGACTGTATCACTCTGACATTGTGCTCACTGTTACTGTATCAGTCTGTATCACACTGACAGTGTGCTCACTTACTGTATCAGACTGTATCACACTGATAGTGTCCTCACTGTTACTGTATCACACTGACAGTGTGCTCACTGTTACTGTAACGCACTGACAGTGTGCTCACTGTTACTGTATCAGACTGTATCACGCTGACTGCGCTCACTTACTGTATCAGACTATCACACTGACAGTGCGCTCACTGTTACTGTATCACACTTACAGTCTGATACAGTAACAGTGAGCACACTGTAAGTGTGATACAGTAACAGTGAGCGCACTGTCAGTGTGATAGTCTGATACAGGAACATTGAGCGCACTGTCAGTGCGATACAGTAAGTGAGCACAATGTCAGAGTGATACAGTCTGATACAGTAACAGTGAGCACACTATCACACTGACAGTGGGCTCATTGTTATTGTATCAGACTGTATCACACTGACCGTGTGCTCACTGTTACTGTATCAGACTGTATCACACTGACAGTGCGCTCACTGTTACTGTATCAAACTATCACTCTGACATTGTGCTCACTGTTACTGTATCAGACTGTATCACTGACAGTGTGCTCACTTACTGTATCAGACTGTATCACACTGACTGTGTGCTCACTGTTACTGTATCAGGCTGTATCACACTGACAGTGTGCTCACTGTACCTGTATCAGACTGTATCACACTGACAGTGTGATCACTTACTGTATCAGACTATCACACTGACAGTGCGCTCACTTACTGTATCAGACTGTATCACACTGACAGTGTGCTCACTGTTACTGTATCAGACTATCACACTGACGGTGTGCTCACTGTTACTGTATCAGACTATCACACTGACAGTGTGCTCACTGTTACTGTATCGGACTATCTCACTGACAGTGTGCTCACTGTTACTGTATCAGACTGTATCACACTGTCGGTGCGCTCACTATTACTGTATCAGACTGTCTCACACTGACAGTGTACTCACTTTTACTGTATCAGACTGTATCACACTGACTGTGCTCGCTGTTACTGTATCAGATAATCACACTGACCATCTGCTCACTGTTACTGTATCACACTGACTGTGTGCTCACTGTTACCGTATCAGACTATCACACTGACCATCTGCTCACTGTTACTGTATCACACTGACAGTGCGCTCACTGTTACTGTATCAGACTCTATCACACTGACTGTGCTCACTGTTACTGTATCAGACTGTATCACACTGACAGTGTGCTCACTGTTTCTGTATCACACTATCACACTGACAGTGCGCTCACTGTTACTGTATCAGACTGTATCACACGGACATAGAACATAGAAAATACAGCACAGAAGTGCGCTCACAATTACTGTATCAGACTGTATCACACTGACAGTGCTCACTATTACTGTATCACACTGACAGTGTGCTCACTGTTACTGTATCAGACTGCATCACAGGCAGTGTGCTCACTGTTAATGTATCAGACTGTATCACACTGACTGCTCACTGTTACTGTGTCACACTGACAGTGTGCTCACTGTTACTCTATCAGACTGCATCACACAGACCGTGTGCTGAATGTTACTGTATCAGATTGTATCACACTGACCGTGCTCACTGTTACTGTATCACACTGACGGTGCGTTCACTGTTACTGTATCACACCGACTGTGCTCACTGTTACTGTATCAGTCTGTATCACACTGACTGTGCTCACTGTTACTGTATCAGACTGTATCACACTGACAGTGCTCACTGTTACTATCAGACTATCACCCTGGCAGTGGGCTCACTTACTGTATCACGCTGATTGTGTGCTCACTGTTATTGTATCAGACTGTATCACACTGACCGTGCTCACTGTTAATGTATCAGACTATCTCACTGACAGTGCTCACTGTTACTGTATCAGACTGTATGACACTGACAGTGTTCTCACTGTTACTGTATCAGACTGTATCTCACTGACAGTGTGCTCATTGTTACAGTATCACACTGACGGTGCGCTCACTATTTACTGTATCAGACAGTATCTCACTGACATTGCTCTCACTGTCACTATCAGACTGTATCACACTGACAGTGCGCTCCCTGTTACGGTATCAGACTGTATCACACTAGCAGTGTGCTCACTGTTACTGTATCAGACTGTATCACACTGACAGTGTACTCACTGTTACTGTATCAGACTATCACACTGACAGTTCCCTCACTGTTACTGTATCAGACTGACAGTGTGCTCACTGTTAGTGTATTGTGCTCACTGTTACTGTATCGCACTGACAGTGTGCTCACTGTTACTGGATCAGACTGTATCTCACTGACAGTACCCTCACTGTTACTGTATCAGACTGACAGTGTGCTCACTGTTAGTGTATTGCACTGACAGTGTGCTCACTGTTACTGTATCACACTGACAGTGTGCTCACTGTTACTGTATCAGACTATCACACTGACAGTGTGCTCACTCTTACTGTATCAGACTGTATCTCACTGACAGTGTGCTCACTCTTACTGTATCAGACTATCACACTGACAGTGCGCTCACTGTTACTGTATCAGACTGTTTCACACTGGCAGTGTGCTCACTTACTGTATCAGACTGTATCACACTGACAGTGTGCTCACTGTTACTGTATCAGACTATCACACTGACAGTGCGCTCACTATTACTGTATCAGACTGTTTCACACTGACAGTGTGCTCACTATTTCTGGATCAGACTGTATCACACTGACAGTGCGCTCAATGTTACTGTATCAGTTTGTATCACACTGACAGTGCTCACTGTTACTGTATCACACTGACAGTGCGCTCACTGTTACTGTATCACACCGACAGTGTGCTCACTGTTACTGTATCACACTGACTGTGTGCTCACTGTTACTGTATCAGACTATCACACTGACAGTGTGCTCACTGTTACTGTATCAGACTATCACACTGACAGTGCGCTCACTATTACTGTATCAGACTATCACACTGACAGTGCGCTCACTATTACTGTATCAGACTATCACACTGACACTGCGCTCACTGTTACTGTATCAGACTGTTTCACACTGACAGTGTGCTCACTATTTCTGGATCAGACTGTATGTCACTGACAGTGCGCTCAATGTTACTGTATCAGATTGTATCACACTGACCGTGCTCACTGTTACTGTATCACACTGACGGTGCGTTCACTGTTACTGTATCACACCGACTGCTCACTGTTACTGTATCAGTCTGTATCACACTGACTGTGCTCACTGTTACTGTATCAGACTGTATCACACTGACAGTGCTCACTGTTACTATCAGACTATCACCCTGGCAGTGGGCTCACTTACTGTATCACGCTGATTGTGTGCTCACTGTTATTGTATCAGACTGTATCACACTGAACGTGTGCTCACTTACTGTATCAGACTGACAGTGTGCTCACTGTTACTGTATCATACTGACAGTGTGCCCACTGTTACTGTATCAGACTATCACACTGACAGTGTGCTCACTATTTACTGTATCAGACTGTATCTCACTGACATTGCGCTCACTGTCACTATCAGACTGTATCACACTGACAGTGCACTCCCTGTTACGGTATCAGACTGTATCACACTGACAGTGCGCTCCCTGTTACGGTATCAGACTGTATCACACTGGCAGTGTGCTCACTGTTACTGTATCAGACTGTATCACACTGACAGTGTACTCACTGTTACTGTATCAGACTATCACACTGACAGTTCCCTCACTGTTACTGTATCAGACTGACAGTGTGCTCACTGTTAGTGTATTGCACTGACAGTGTGCTCACTGTTACTGTATCGCACTGACAGTGTGCTCACTGTTACTGGATCAGACTGTATCTCACTGACAGTACCCTCACTGTTACTGTATCAGACTGTATCACACTGACAGTGCCCTCACTGTTACTGTATCAGACTGTATCACACTGACAGTGTGCTCACTGTTACTGTATCAGACTATCACACTGACGGTGTGCTCACTCTTACTGTATCAGACTGTATCTCACTGACAGTGTGCTCACTCTTACTGTATCAGACTATTACACTGACAGTGCGCTCACTGTTACTGTATCAGACTGTTTCACACTGGCAGTGTGCTCACTTACTGTATCAGACTGTATCACACTGACAGTGTACTCACTGTTACTGTATCAGACTATCACACTTACAGTTCCCTCACTGTTACTGCATCAGACTGACAGTGTGCTCACTGTTACTGTATCAGACTATCACACTGACAGTGCGCTCACTATTACTGTATCAGACTGTTTCACACTGACAGTGTGCTCAGTATTTCTGGATCAGACTGTATCACACTGACAGTGCGCTCAATGTTACTGTATCAGTTTGTATCACACTGACAGTGCTCACTGTTACTGTATCACACTGACAGTGCGCTCACTGTTACTGTATCACACCGACAGTGTGCTCACTGTTACTGTATCACACTGACTGTGTGCTCACTGTTACTGTATCAGACTATCACACTGACAGTGTGCTCACTGTTACTGTATCAGACTGTATCACACTGACAGTGCGCTCACTGTTACTGTATCAGACGATCACACTGACAGTGCACTCAATGTTACTGTATCACACTGACCGTGTGCTCACTGTTACTGTATCAGACTGTATCACACTGACAGTGTGCTCACTGTTACTGGATCAGACTGTATCTCACTGACAGTACCCTCACTGTTACTGTATCAGACTGTATCTCACTGACAGTACCCTCACTGTTACTGTATCAGACTGTATCACACTGACAGTGCCCTCACTGTTACTGTATCAGACTGTATCACACTGACAGTGTGCTCACTGTTACTGTATCAGACTATCACACTGACAGTGTGCTCACTCTTACTGTATCAGACTGTATCTCACTGACAGTGTGCTCACTCTTACTGTATCAGACTATTACACTGACAGTGCGCTCACTGTTACTGTATCAGACTGTTTCACACTGGCAGTGTGCTCACTTACTGTATCAGACTGTATCACACTGACAGTGTACTCACTGTTACTGTATCAGACTATCACACTTACAGTTCCCTCACTGTTACTGCATCAGACTGACAGTGTGCTCACTGTTACTGTATCAGACTATCACACTGACAGTGTGCTCAGTATTTCTGGATCAGACTGTATCACACTGACAGTGCGCTCAATGTTACTGTATCAGTTTGTATCACACTGACAGTGCTCACTGTTACTGTATCACACTGACAGTGCGCTCACTGTTACTGTATCACACCGACAGTGTGCTCACTGTTACTGTATCACACTGACTGTGTGCTCACTGTTACTGTATCAGACTATCACACTGACAGTGTGCTCACTGTTACTGTATCAGACTGTATCACACTGACAGTGCGCTCACTGTTACTGTATCAGACTATCACACTGACAGTGCACTCAATGTTACTGTATCACACTGACCGTGTGCTCACTGTTACTGTATCAGACTGTATCACACTGACAGTGTGCTCACTGTTACTGTATCAGACTGTATCACACTGACAGTGTGCTCATTGTTACTGTATCAGACTATTAGGCTGACATTGTGCTTACTGTTACTGTATCCGACTGTATCAGACTGACTGTGTGCTCACTGTTACTGTATCAGACTGTATCACACTGACAGTGTGCTCACTGTTACTGTATCACACTGACAGTGCGCTCACTGTTACTGTATCAATGTATCACTCTGACATTGTGCTCACTTACTGTATCACACTGACAGTGCGCTCAATGTTACTGTATCAGACTATCACACTGACAGTGCGCTCACTGTTACTGTATCACACTGACAGTGTGCTCACTGTTACTGTATCAGACTGTATCACTCTGACATTGTGCTCACTGGTACTGTATCAGTCTGTATCACACTGACAGTGTGCTCACTGTTACTGTATCAGACTGTATCACACTGATAGTGTCCTCACTGTTACTGTATCACACTGACAGTGTGCTCACTGTTACTGTAACGCACTGACAGTGTGCTCACTGTTACTGTATCAGACTGTATCACGCTGACAGTGCGCTCACTGTTACTGTATCAGACTATCACACTGACAGTGCACTCAATGTTACTATCACACTGACAGTGTGCTCACTGTTACTGTATCAGACTATCACACTGACAGTGCACTCAATGTTACTGTATGACACTGACAGTGTGCTCACTGTTACTGTATCAGACTGTATCACACTGACAGTGTGCTCACTGTTACTGTATCAAACTGGCAGTGCGCTCACTGTTACTGTATCAGACTGTATCACTCTGACATTGTGCTCACTTACTGTATCAGTCTGTATCACACTGACAGTGTGCTCACTTACTGTATCAGACTGTATCACACTGATAGTGTCCTCACTGTTACTGTATCACACTGACAGTGTGCTCACTGTTACTGTAACGCACTGACAGTGTGCTCACCGTTACTGTATCAGACTGTATCACGCTGACTGCGCTCACTTACTGTATCAGACTATCACACTGACAGTGCGCTCACTGTTACTGTATCACACTTACAGTCTGATACAGTAACAGTGAGCACACTGTAAGTGTGATACAGTAACAGTGAGCGCACTGTCAGTGTGATAGTCTGATACAGGAACATTGAGCGCACTGTCAGTGCGATACAGTAAGTGAGCACAATGTCAGAGTGATACAGTCTGATACAGTAACAGTGAGCACACTATCACACTGACAGTGGGCTCATTGTTATTGTATCAGACTGTATCACACTGACCGTGTGCTCACTGTTACTGTATCAGACTGTATCACACTGACAGTGCGCTCACTGTTACTGTATCAAACTATCACTCTGACATTGTGCTCACTGTTACTGTATCAGACTGTATCACTGACAGTGTGCTCACTTACTGTATCAGACTGTATCACACTGACTGTGTGCTCACTGTTACTGTATCAGGCTGTATCACACTGACAGTGTGCTCACTGTACCTGTATCAGACTGTATCACACTGACAGTGTGATCACTTACTGTATCAGACTATCACACTGACAGTGCGCTCACTTACTGTATCAGACTGTATCACACTGACAGTGTGCTCACTGTTACTGTATCAGACTATCACACTGACGGTGTGCTCACTGTTACTGTATCAGACTATCACACTGACAGTGTGCTCACTGTTACTGTATCGGACTATCTCACTGACAGTGTGCTCACTGTTACTGTATCAGACTGTATCACACTGTCGGTGCGCTCACTATTACTGTATCAGACTGTCTCACACTGACAGTGTACTCACTTTTACTGTATCAGACTGTATCACACTGACTGTGCTCGCTGTTACTGTATCAGATAATCACACTGACAGTGCGCTCACTGTTACTGTATCACACTGACTGTGTGCTCACTGTTACCGTATCAGACTATCACACTGACCATCTGCTCACTGTTACTGTATCACACTGACAGTGCGCTCACTGTTACTGTATCAGACTCTATCACACTGACTGTGCTCACTGTTACTGTATCAGACTGTATCACACTGACAGTGTGCTCACTGTTTCTGTATCACACTATCACACTGACAGTGCGCTCACTGTTACTGTATCAGACTGTATCACACGGACATAGAACATAGAAAATACAGCACAGAAGTGCGCTCACAATTACTGTATCAGACTGTATCACACTGACAGTGCTCACTATTACTGTATCACACTGACAGTGTGCTCACTGTTACTCTATCAGACTGCATCACAGGCAGTGTGCTCACTGTTAATGTATCAGACTGTATCACACTGACTGCTCACTGTTACTGTGTCACACTGACAGTGTGCTCACTGTTACTCTATCAGACTGCATCACACAGACCGTGTGCTGAATGTTACTGTATCAGACTGTATCACACTGACAGTTTGCTCACTGTTACTGTATCAGACTGTATCACACTGACAGTGTGCTCACTGTTACTGTATCAGACTGTATCACACTGACAGTGCTCACTATTACTGTATCACACTGACAGTGTGCTCACTGTTACTGTATCAGACTGCATCACATGCAGTGTGCTCACTGTTAATGTATCAGACTGTATCACACTGACTGCTCACTGTTACTGTGTCACACTGACAGTGTGCTCACTGTTACTCTATCAGACTGCATCACACAGACCGTGTGCTGACTGTTACTGTATCAGACTGTATCACACTGACAGTGTGCTCACTGTTACTGTATCAGACTATCACACTGGCAGTGCGCTCACTATTACTGTATCAGACTGTTTCACACTGACAGTGGGCTCATTGTTATTGTATCAGACTATCACACTGACCGTGTGCTCACTGTTACTGTATCAGACTTAATCACACTGACAGTGGGCTCATTGTTTTTGTATCAGACTGTATCACACTGACCGTGTGCTCACTGTTACTGTATCAGACTGTATCACACTGACAGTGCGCTCACTGTTACTGTATCAGACTGTATCACACTGACAGTGTGCTCACTGTTACTGTATCAGACTGTAACACACTGACAGTGCGCTCACTACTACTGTATCAGACTGTATCACACTGACAGTGCGCTGCCTGTTACTGTATCAGACTGTATCACACTGACAGTGTGCTCACTGTTACTGTATCAGACTATCACACTGACAGTGCGCTCACTATTACTGTATCAGACTGTTTCACACTGACAGTGGGCTCATTGTTATTGTATCAGACTGTCTCACACTGACCGTGTGCTCACTGTTACTGTATCAGACTGTATCACACTGACAGTGCGCTCACTGTTACTGTATCAGACTGTATCACTGACAGTGTGCTCACTGTTACTGTATCAGACTGTAACACACTGACAGTGCGCTCACTACTACTGTATCAGACTGTATCACACTGACAGTGCGCTCCCTGTTACTGTATCACACTGACAGTGTACTCACTGTTGCTGTATCAGACTATCACACTGACAGTTCCCTCACTGTTACTGTATCAGACTGACAGTGTGCTCACTGTTACTGTATCAGACTATCACACTGACAGTGCGCTCACTATTACTGTATCAGACTGTTTCACACTGACAGTGGGCTCATTGTTATTGTATCAGACTGTATCACACTGATCGTGTGCTCACTGTTACTGTATCAGACTATCACACTGACCGTGTGCTCACTGTTACTGTATCAGACTTAATCACACTGACAGTGCGCTCACTGTTACTGTATCAGACTGTATCACTCTGACATTGTGCTCACTGTTACTGTATCAGACTATCACACTGACGGTGTGCTCACTGTTACTGTATCAGACTATCACACTGACAGTGTGCTCACTGTTACTGTATCGGACTATCTCACTGACAGTGTGCTCACTGTTACTGTATCAGACTGTATCACACTGACGGTGCGCTCACTATTACTGTATCAGACTGTCTCACACTGACAGTGTACTCACTTTTACTGTATCAGACTGTATCACACTGAC
The DNA here is from genome assembly GCF_047496885.1 of Scyliorhinus torazame. Classification (NCBI taxonomy): domain Eukaryota; kingdom Metazoa; phylum Chordata; class Chondrichthyes; order Carcharhiniformes; family Scyliorhinidae; genus Scyliorhinus; species Scyliorhinus torazame. The sequence goes on from NW_027308069.1 coordinate 110,877, forward strand.
TGTGCTCGCTGTTACTGTATCAGATAATCACACTGACAGTGCGCTCACTGTTACTTTATCACACTGACTGTGTGCTCACTGTTACCGTATCAGACTATCACACTGACCATCTGCTCACTGTTACTGTATCACACTGACAGTGCGCTCACTGTTACTGTATCAGACTCTATCACACTGACTGTGCTCACTGTTACTGTATCAGACTGTATCACACTGACAGTGTGCTCACTGTTTCTGTATCACACTATCACACTGACAGTGCGCTCACTGTTACTGTATCAGACTGTATCACACGGACATAGAACATAGAAAATACAGCACAGAAGTGCGCTCACAATTACTGTATCAGACTGTATCACACTGACAGTGCTCACTATTACTGTATCACACTGACAGTGTGCTCACTGTTACTGTATCAGACTGCATCACAGGCAGTGTGCTCACTGTTAATGTATCAGACTGTATCACACTGACTGCTCACTGTTACTGTGTCACACTGACAGTGTGCTCACTGTTACTCTATCAGACTGCATCACACAGACCGTGTGCTGAATGTTACTGTATCAGACTGTATCACACTGACAGTTTGCTCACTGTTACTGTATCAGACTGTATCACACTGACAGTGTGCTCACTGTTACTGTATCAGACTGTATCACACTGACAGTGCTCACTATTACTGTATCACACTGACAGTGTGCTCACTGTTACTGTATCAGACTGCATCACATGCAGTGTGCTCACTGTTAATGTATCAGACTGTATCACACTGACTGCTCACTGTTACTGTGTCACACTGACAGTGTGCTCACTGTTACTCTATCAGACTGCATCATACAGACCGTGTGCTGACTGTTACTGTATCAGACTGTATCACACTGACAGTGTGCTCACTGTTACTGTATCAGACTATCACACTGGCAGTGCGCTCACTATTACTGTATCAGACTGTTTCACACTGACAGTGGGCTCATTGTTATTGTATCAGACTATCACACTGACCGTGTGCTCACTGTTACTGTATCAGACTTAATCACACTGACAGTGGGCTCATTGTTTTTGTATCAGACTGTATCACACTGACCGTGTGCTCACTGTTACTGTATCAGACTGTATCACACTGACAGTGCGCTCACTGTTACTGTATCAGACTGTATCACACTGACAGTGTGCTCACTGTTACTGTATCAGACTGTAACACACTGACAGTGCGCTCACTACTACTGTATCAGACTGTATCACACTGACAGTGCGCTGCCTGTTACTGTATCAGACTGTATCACACTGACAGTGTGCTCACTGTTACAGTATCAGACTATCACACTGACAGTGCGCTCACTATTACTGTATCAGACTGTTTCACACTGACAGTGGGCTCATTGTTATTGTATCAGACTGTCTCACACTGACCGTGTGCTCACTGTTACTGTATCAGACTGTATCACACTGACAGTGCGCTCACTGTTACTGTATCAGACTGTATCACTGACAGTGTGCTCACTGTTACTGTATCAGACTGTAACACACTGACAGTGCCCTCACTACTACTGTATCAGACTGTATCACACTGACAGTGCGCTCCCTGTTACTGTATCAGACTGTATCACACTGACAGTGTACTCACTGTTGCTGTATCAGACTATCACACTGACAGTTCCCTCACTGTTACTGTATCAGACTGACAGTGTGCTCACTGTTACTGTATCAGACTGTTTCACACTGACAGTGGGCTCATTGTTATTGTATCAGACTGTATCACACTGACCGTGTGCTCACTGTTACTGTATCAGACTATCACACTGACCGTGTGCTCACTGTTACTGTATCAGACTTAATCACACTGACAGTGCGCTCACTGTTACTGTATCAGACTGTATCACTCTGACATTGTGCTCACTGTTACTGTATCAGACTGTATCACTGACAGTGTGCTCACTGTTACTGTATCAGACTGTATCACCCTGACAGTGTGCTCACTGTTACTGTATCAGACTGTAACACACTGACAGTGCGCTCACTACTACTGTATCAGACTGTATCACACTGACAGTGCGCTCCCTGTTACGGTATCAGACTGGATCACACTGGCAGTGTGCTCACTGTTACTGTATCAGACTGTATCACACTGACCGTGTGCTCACTGTTACTGTATCAGACTGTATCACACTGACAGTGCGCTCACTGTTACTGTATCAGACTGTATCACTCTGACATTGTGCTCACTGTTACTGTATCAGACTGTATCACTGACAGTGTGCTCACTGTACCTGTATCAGACTGTATCACACTGACAGTGTGATCACTGTTACTGTATCAGACTATCACACTGACAGTGCGCTCACTTACTGTATCAGACTGTATCACACTGACAGTGTGCTCACTGTTACTGTATCAGACTATCACACTGACAGTGCGCTCACTCTTACTGTATCAGACTGTTTCACACTGACAGTGTGCTCAGTATTTCTGGATCAGACTGTATCACACTGACAGTGCGCTCAATGTTACTGTATCAGTTTGTATCACACTGACAGTGCTCACTGTTACTGTATCACACTGACAGTGCGCTCACTGTTACTGTATCACACCGACAGTGTGCTCACTGTTACTGTATCACACTGACTGTGTGCTCACTGTTACTGTATCAGACTATCACACTGACAGTGTGCTCACTGTTACTGTATCAGACTGTATCACACTGACAGTGCGCTCACTGTTACTGTATCAGACTATCACACTGACAGTGCACTCAATGTTACTGTATCACACTGACCGTGTGCTCACTGTTACTGTATCAGACTGTATCACACTGACAGTGTGCTCACTGTTACTGTATCAGACTGTATCACACTGACAGTGTGCTCATTGTTACTGTATCAGACTATTAGGCTGACATTGTGCTTACTGTTACTGTATCCGACTGTATCAGACTGACTGTGCTCACTGTTACTGTATCAGACTGTATCACACTGACAGTGTGCTCACTGTTACTGTATCACACTGACAGTGCGCTCACTGTTACTGTATCAATGTATCACTCTGACATTGTGCTCACTTACTGTATCACACTGACAGTGCGCTCAATGTTACTGTATCAGACTATCACACTGACAGTGCGCTCACTGTTACTGTATCACACTGACAGTGTGCTCACTGTTACTGTATCAGACTGTATCACTCTGACATTGTGCTCACTGGTACTGTATCAGTCTGTATCACACTGACAGTGTGCTCACTGTTACTGTATCAGACTGTATCACACTGATAGTGTCCTCACTGTTACTGTATCACACTGACAGTGTGCTCACTGTTACTGTAACGCACTGACAGTGTGCTCACTGTTACTGTATCAGACTGTATCACGCTGACAGTGCGCTCACTGTTACTGTATCAGACTATCACACTGACAGTGCACTCAATGTTACTATCACACTGACAGTGTGCTCACTGTTACTGTATCAGACTATCACACTGACAGTGCACTCAATGTTACTGTATGACACTGACAGTGTGCTCACTGTTACTGTATCAGACTGTATCACACTGACAGTGTGCTCACTGTTACTGTATCAAACTGGCAGTGCGCTCACTGTTACTGTATCAGACTATCACTCTGACATTGTGCTCACTGTTACTGTATCAGTCTGTATCACACTGACAGTGTGCTCACTTACTGTATCAGACTGTATCACACTGATAGTGTCCTCACTGTTACTGTATCACACTGACAGTGTGCTCACTGTTACTGTAACGCACTGACAGTGTGCTCACTGTTACTGTATCAGACTGTATCACGCTGACTGCGCTCACTTACTGTATCAGACTATCACACTGACAGTGCGCTCACTGTTACTGTATCACACTTACAGTCTGATACAGTAACAGTGAGCACACTGTAAGTGTGATACAGTAACAGTGAGCGCACTGTCAGTGTGATAGTCTGATACAGGAACATTGAGCGCACTGTCAGTGCGATACAGTAAGTGAGCACAATGTCAGAGTGATACAGTCTGATACAGTAACAGTGAGCACACTATCACACTGACAGTGGGCTCATTGTTATTGTATCAGACTGTATCACACTGACCGTGTGCTCACTGTTACTGTATCAGACTGTATCACACTGACAGTGCGCTCACTGTTACTGTATCAAACTATCACTCTGACATTGTGCTCACTGTTACTGTATCAGACTGTATCACTGACAGTGTGCTCACTTACTGTATCAGACTGTATCACACTGACTGTGTGCTCACTGTTACTGTATCAGGCTGTATCACACTGACAGTGTGCTCACTGTACCTGTATCAGACTGTATCACACTGACAGTGTGATCACTTACTGTATCAGACTATCACACTGACAGTGCGCTCACTTACTGTATCAGACTGTATCACACTGACAGTGTGCTCACTGTTACTGTATCAGACTATCACACTGACGGTGTGCTCACTGTTACTGTATCAGACTATCACACTGACAGTGTGCTCACTGTTACTGTATCGGACTATCTCACTGACAGTGTGCTCACTGTTACTGTATCAGACTGTATCACACTGTCGGTGCGCTCACTATTACTGTATCAGACTGTCTCACACTGACAGTGTACTCACTTTTACTGTATCAGACTGTATCACACTGACTGTGCTCGCTGTTACTGTATCAGATAATCACACTGACAGTGCGCTCACTGTTACTGTATCACACTGACTGTGTGCTCACTGTTACCGTATCAGACTATCACACTGACCATCTGCTCACTGTTACTGTATCACACTGACAGTGCGCTCACTGTTACTGTATCAGACTCTATCACACTGACTGTGCTCACTGTTACTGTATCAGACTGTATCACACTGACAGTGTGCTCACTGTTTCTGTATCACACTATCACACTGACAGTGCGCTCACTGTTACTGTATCAGACTGTATCACACGGACATAGAACATAGAAAATACAGCACAGAAGTGCGCTCACAATTACTGTATCAGACTGTATCACACTGACAGTGCTCACTATTACTGTATCACACTGACAGTGTGCTCACTGTTACTGTATCAGACTGCATCACAGGCAGTGTGCTCACTGTTAATGTATCAGACTGTATCACACTGACTGCTCACTGTTACTGTGTCACACTGACAGTGTGCTCACTGTTACTCTATCAGACTGCATCACACAGACCGTGTGCTGAATGTTACTGTATCAGACTGTATCACACTGACAGTTTGCTCACTGTTACTGTATCAGACTGTATCACACTGACAGTGTGCTCACTGTTACTGTATCAGACTGTATCACACTGACAGTGCTCACTATTACTGTATCACACTGACAGTGTGCTCACTGTTACTGTATCAGACTGCATCACATGCAGTGTGCTCACTGTTAATGTATCAGACTGTATCACACTGACTGCTCAATGTTACTGTGTCACACTGACAGTGTGCTCACTGTTACTCTATCAGACTGCATCACACAGACCGTGTGCTGACTGTTACTGTATCAGACTGTATCACACTGACAGTGTGCTCACTGTTACTGTATCAGACTATCACACTGGCAGTGCGCTCACTATTACTGTATCAGACTGTTTCACACTGACAGTGGGCTCATTGTTATTGTATCAGACTATCACACTGACCGTGTGCTCACTGTTACTGTATCAGACTTAATCACACTGACAGTGGGCTCATTGTTTTTGTATCAGACTGTATCACACTGACCGTGTGCTCACTGTTACTGTATCAGACTGTATCACACTGACAGTGCGCTCACTGTTACTGTATCAGACTGTATCACACTGACAGTGTGCTCACTGTTACTGTATCAGACTGTAACACACTGACAGTGCGCTCACTACTACTGTATCAGACTGTATCACACTGACAGTGCGCTGCCTGTTACTGTATCAGACTGTATCACACTGACAGTGTGCTCACTGTTACTGTATCAGACTATCACACTGACAGTGCGCTCACTATTACTGTATCAGACTGTTTCACACTGACAGTGGGCTCATTGTTATTGTATCAGACTGTCTCACACTGACCGTGTGCTCACTGTTACTGTATCAGACTGTATCACACTGACAGTGCGCTCACTGTTACTGTATCAGACTGTATCACTGACAGTGTGCTCACTGTTACTGTATCAGACTGTAACACACTGACAGTGCGCTCACTACTACTGTATCAGACTGTATCACACTGACAGTGCGCTCCCTGTTACTGTATCACACTGACAGTGTACTCACTGTTGCTGTATCAGACTATCACACTGACAGTTCCCTCACTGTTACTGTATCAGACTGACAGTGTGCTCACTGTTACTGTATCAGACTATCACACTGACAGTGCGCTCACTATTACTGTATCAGACTGTTTCACACTGACAGTGGGCTCATTGTTATTGTATCAGACTGTATCACACTGATCGTGTGCTCACTGTTACTGTATCAGACTATCACACTGACCGTGTGCTCACTGTTACTGTATCAGACTTAATCACACTGACAGTGCGCTCACTGTTACTGTATCAGACTGTATCACTCTGACATTGTGCTCACTGTTACTGTATCAGACTATCACACTGACGGTGTGCTCACTGTTACTGTATCAGACTATCACACTGACAGTGTGCTCACTGTTACTGTATCGGACTATCTCACTGACAGTGTGCTCACTGTTACTGTATCAGACTGTATCACACTGACGGTGCGCTCACTATTACTGTATCAGACTGTCTCACACTGACAGTGTACTCACTTTTACTGTATCAGACTGTATCACACTGACTGTGCTCGCTGTTACTGTATCAGATAATCACACTGACAGTGCGCTCACTGTTACTTTATCACACTGACTGTGTGCTCACTGTTACCGTATCAGACTATCACACTGACCATCTGCTCACTGTTACTGTATCACACTGACAGTGCGCTCACTGTTACTGTATCAGACTCTATCACACTGACTGTGCTCACTGTTACTGTATCAGACTGTATCACACTGACAGTGTGCTCACTGTTTCTGTATCACACTATCACACTGACAGTGCGCTCACTGTTACTGTATCAGACTGTATCACACGGACATAGAACATAGAAAATACAGCACAGAAGTGCGCTCACAATTACTGTATCAGACTGTATCACACTGACAGTGCTCACTATTACTGTATCACACTGACAGTGTGCTCACTGTTACTGTATCAGACTGCATCACAGGCAGTGTGCTCACTGTTAATGTATCAGACTGTATCACACTGACTGCTCACTGTTACTGTGTCACACTGACAGTGTGCTCACTGTTACTCTATCAGACTGCATCACACAGACCGTGTGCTGAATGTTACTGTATCAGACTGTATCACACTGACAGTTTGCTCACTGTTACTGTATCAGACTGTATCACACTGACAGTGTGCTCACTGTTACTGTATCAGACTGTATCACACTGACAGTGCTCACTATTACTGTATCACACTGACAGTGTGCTCACTGTTACTGTATCAGACTGCATCACATGCAGTGTGCTCACTGTTAATGTATCAGACTGTATCACACTGACTGCTCACTGTTACTGTGTCACACTGACAGTGTGCTCACTGTTACTCTATCAGACTGCATCATACAGACCGTGTGCTGACTGTTACTGTATCAGACTGTATCACACTGACAGTGTGCTCACTGTTACTGTATCAGACTATCACACTGGCAGTGCGCTCACTATTACTGTATCAGACTGTTTCACACTGACAGTGGGCTCATTGTTATTGTATCAGACTATCACACTGACCGTGTGCTCACTGTTACTGTATCAGACTTAATCACACTGACAGTGGGCTCATTGTTTTTGTATCAGACTGTATCACACTGACCGTGTGCTCACTGTTACTGTATCAGACTGTATCACACTGACAGTGCGCTCACTGTTACTGTATCAGACTGTATCACACTGACAGTGTGCTCACTGTTACTGTATCAGACTGTAACACACTGACAGTGCGCTCACTACTACTGTATCAGACTGTATCACACTGACAGTGCGCTGCCTGTTACTGTATCAGACTGTATCACACTGACAGTGTGCTCACTGTTACTGTATCAGACTATCACACTGACAGTGCGCTCACTATTACTGTATCAGACTGTTTCACACTGACAGTGGGCTCATTGTTATTGTATCAGACTGTCTCACACTGACCGTGTGCTCACTGTTACTGTATCAGACTGTATCACACTGACAGTGCGCTCACTGTTACTGTATCAGACTGTATCACTGACAGTGTGCTCACTGTTACTGTATCAGACTGTAACACACTGACAGTGCCCTCACTACTACTGTATCAGACTGTATCACACTGACAGTGCGCTCCCTGTTACTGTATCAGACTGTATCACACTGACAGTGTACTCACTGTTGCTGTATCAGACTATCACACTGACAGTTCCCTCACTGTTACTGTATCAGACTGACAGTGTGCTCACTGTTACTGTATCAGACTATCACACTGACAGTGCGCTCACTATTACTGTATCAGACTGTTTCACACTGACAGTGGGCTCATTGTTATTGTATCAGACTGTATCACACTGACCGTGTGCTCACTGTTACTGTATCAGACTATCACACTGACCGTGTGCTCACTGTTACTGTATCAGACTGTATCACCCTGACAGTGTGCTCACTGTTACTGTATCAGACTGTAACACACTGACAGTGCGCTCACTACTACTGTATCAGACTGTATCACACTGACAGTGCGCTCCCTGTTACGGTATCAGACTGGATCACACTGGCAGTGTGCTCACTGTTACTGTATCAGACTGTATCACACTGACCGTGTGCTCACTGTTACTGTATCAGACTGTATCACACTGACAGTGCGCTCACTGTTACTGTATCAGACTGTATCACTCTGACATTGTGCTCACTGTTACTGTATCAGACTGTATCACTGACAGTGTGCTCACTGTACCTGTATCAGACTGTATCACACTGACAGTGTGATCACTGTTACTGTATCAGACTATCACACTGACAGTGCGCTCACTTACTGTATCAGACTGTATCACACTGACAGTGTGCTCACTGTTACTGTATCAGACTATCACACTGACGGTGTGCTCACTGTTACTGTATCAGACTATCACACTGACAGTGTGCTCACTGTTACTGTATCGGACTATCTCACTGACGGTGTGCTCACTGTTACTGTATCAGACTATCACACTGACAGTGTGCTCACTGTTACTGTATCGGACTATCTCACTGACAGTGTGCTCACTGTTACTGTATCAGACTGTATCACACTGACGGTGCGCTCACTATTACTGTATCAGACTGTCTCACACTGACAGTGTACTCACTTTTACTGTATCAGACTTTATCACACTGACTGTGCTCGCTGTTACTGTATCAGATAATCACACTGACAGTGCGCTCACTGTTACTTTATCACACTGACTGTGTGCTCACTGTTACCGTATCAGACTATCACACTGACCATCTGCTCACTGTTACTGTATCACACTGACAGTGCGCTCACTGTTACTGTATCAGACTCTATCACACTGACTGTGCTCACTGTTACTGTATCAGACTGTATCACACTGACAGTGTGCTCACTGTTTCTGTATCACACTATCACACTGACAGTGCGCTCACTGTTACTGTATCAGACTGTATCACACGGACATAGAACATAGAAAATACAGCACAGAAGTGCGCTCACAATTACTGTATCAGACTGTATCACACTGACAGTGCTCACTATTACTGTATCACACTGACAGTGTGCTCACTGTTACTGTATCAGACTGCATCACAGGCAGTGTGCTCACTGTTAATGTATCAGACTGTATCACACTGACTGCTCACTGTTACTGTGTCACACTGACAGTGTGCTCACTGTTACTCTATCAGACTGCATCACACAGACCGTGTGCTGAATGTTACTGTATCAGACTGTATCACACTGACAGTTTGCTCACTGTTACTGTATCAGACTGTATCACACTGACAGTGTGCTCACTGTTACTGTATCAGACTGTATCACACTGACAGTGCTCACTATTACTGTATCACACTGACAGTGTGCTCACTGTTACTGTATCAGACTGCATCACATGCAGTGTGCTCACTGTTAATGTATCAGACTGTATCACACTGACTGCTCACTGTTACTGTGTCACACTGACAGTGTGCTCACTGTTACTCTATCAGACTGCATCATACAGACCGTGTGCTGACTGTTACTGTATCAGACTGTATCACACTGACAGTGTGCTCACTGTTACTGTATCAGACTATCACACTGGCAGTGCGCTCACTATTACTGTATCAGACTGTTTCACACTGACAGTGGGCTCATTGTTATTGTATCAGACTATCACACTGACCGTGTGCTCACTGTTACTGTATCAGACTTAATCACACTGACAGTGGGCTCATTGTTTTTGTATCAGACTGTATCACACTGACCGTGTGCTCACTGTTACTGTATCAGACTGTATCACACTGACAGTGCGCTCACTGTTACTGTATCAGACTGTATCACACTGACAGTGTGCTCACTGTTACTGTATCAGACTGTAACACACTGACAGTGCGCTCACTACTACTGTATCAGACTGTATCACACTGACAGTGCGCTGCCTGTTACTGTATCAGACTGTATCACACTGACAGTGTGCTCACTGTTACTGTATCAGACTATCACACTGACAGTGCGCTCACTATTACTGTATCAGACTGTTTCACACTGACAGTGGGCTCATTGTTATTGTATCAGACTGTCTCACACTGACCGTGTGCTCACTGTTACTGTATCAGACTGTATCACACTGACAGTGCGCTCCCTGTTACTGTATCAGACTGTATCACACTGACAGTGTACTCACTGTTGCTGTATCAGACTATCACACTGACAGTTCCCTCACTATTACTGTATCAGACTGACAGTGTGCTCACTGTTACTGTATCAGACTATCACACTGACTGTGCGCTCACTATTACTGTATCAGACTGTTTCACACTGACAGTGGGCTCATTGTTATTGTATCAGACTGTATCACACTGACCGTGTGCTCACTGTTACTGTATCAGACTATCACACTGACCGTGTGCTCACTGTTACTGTATCAGACTTAATCACACTGACAGTGCGCTCACTGTTACTGTATCAGACTGTATCACTCTGACATTGTGCTCACTGTTACTGTATCAGACTGTATCACTGACAGTGTGCTCACTGTTACTGTATCAGACTGTATCACCCTGACAGTGTGCTCACTGTTACTGTATCAGACTGTAACACACTGACAGTGCGCTCACTACTACTGTATCAGACTGTATCACACTGACAGTGCGCTCCCTGTTACGGTATCAGACTGGATCACACTGGCAGTGTGCTCACTGTTACTGTATCAGACTGTATCACACTGACAGTGTGATCACTGTTACTGTATCAGACTATCACACTGACAGTGCGCTCACTTACTGTATCAGACTATCACACTGACAGTGTGCTCACTGTTACTGTATCAGACTATCACACTGACGGTGTGCTCACTGTTACTGTATCAGACTATCACACTGACAGTGTGCTCACTGTTACTCTATCAGACTGCATCACACAGACCGTGTGCTGACTGTTACTGTATCAGACTGTATCACACTGACAGTGTGCTCACTGTTACTGTATCAGACTATCACACTGGCAGTGCGCTCACTATTACTGTATCAGACTGTTTCACACTGACAGTGGGCTCATTGTTATTGTATCAGACTATCACACTGACCGTGTGCTCACTGTTACTGTATCAGACTTAATCACACTGACAGTGGGCTCATTGTTTTTGTATCAGACTGTATCACACTGACCGTGTGCTCACTGTTACTGTATCAGACTGTATCACACTGACAGTGCGCTCACTGTTACTGTATCAGACTGTATCACACTGACAGTGTGCTCACTGTTACTGTATCAGACTGTAACACACTGACAGTGCGCTCACTACTACTGTATCAGACTGTATCACACTGACAGTGCGCTGCCTGTTACTGTATCAGACTGTATCACACTGACAGTGTGCTCACTGTTACTGTATCAGACTATCACACTGACAGTGCGCTCACTATTACTGTATCAGACTGTTTCACACTGACAGTGGGCTCATTGTTATTGTATCAGACTGTCTCACACTGACCGTGTGCTCACTGTTACTGTATCAGACTGTATCACACTGACAGTGCGCTCACTGTTACTGTATCAGACTGTATCACTGACAGTGTGCTCACTGTTACTGTATCAGACTGTAACACACTGACAGTGCGCTCACTACTACTGTATCAGACTGTATCACACTGACAGTGCGCTCCCTGTTACTGTATCACACTGACAGTGTACTCACTGTTGCTGTATCAGACTATCACACTGACAGTTCCCTCACTGTTACTGTATCAGACTGACAGTGTGCTCACTGTTACTGTATCAGACTATCACACTGACAGTGCGCTCACTATTACTGTATCAGACTGTTTCACACTGACAGTGGGCTCATTGTTATTGTATCAGACTGTATCACACTGATCGTGTGCTCACTGTTACTGTATCAGACTATCACACTGACCGTGTGCTCACTGTTACTGTATCAGACTTAATCACACTGACAGTGCGCTCACTGTTACTGTATCAGACTGTATCACTCTGACATTGTGCTCACTGTTACTGTATCAGACTATCACACTGACGGTGTGCTCACTGTTACTGTATCAGACTATCACACTGACAGTGTGCTCACTGTTACTGTATCGGACTATCTCACTGACAGTGTGCTCACTGTTACTGTATCAGACTGTATCACACTGACGGTGCGCTCACTATTACTGTATCAGACTGTCTCACACTGACAGTGTACTCACTTTTACTGTATCAGACTGTATCACACTGACTGTGCTCGCTGTTACTGTATCAGATAATCACACTGACAGTGCGCTCACTGTTACTTTATCACACTGACTGTGTGCTCACTGTTACCGTATCAGACTATCACACTGACCATCTGCTCACTGTTACTGTATCACACTGACAGTGCGCTCACTGTTACTGTATCAGACTCTATCACACTGACTGTGCTCACTGTTACTGTATCAGACTGTATCACACTGACAGTGTGCTCACTGTTTCTGTATCACACTATCACACTGACAGTGCGCTCACTGTTACTGTATCAGACTGTATCACACGGACATAGAACATAGAAAATACAGCACAGAAGTGCGCTCACAATTACTGTATCAGACTGTATCACACTGACAGTGCTCACTATTACTGTATCACACTGACAGTGTGCTCACTGTTACTGTATCAGACTGCATCACAGGCAGTGTGCTCACTGTTAATGTATCAGACTGTATCACACTGACTGCTCACTGTTACTGTGTCACACTGACAGTGTGCTCACTGTTACTCTATCAGACTGCATCACACAGACCGTGTGCTGAATGTTACTGTATCAGACTGTATCACACTGACAGTTTGCTCACTGTTACTGTATCAGACTGTATCACACTGACAGTGTGCTCACTGTTACTGTATCAGACTGTATCACACTGACAGTGCTCACTATTACTGTATCACACTGACAGTGTGCTCACTGTTACTGTATCAGACTGCATCACATGCAGTGTGCTCACTGTTAATGTATCAGACTGTATCACACTGACTGCTCACTGTTACTGTGTCACACTGACAGTGTGCTCACTGTTACTCTATCAGACTGCATCATACAGACCGTGTGCTGACTGTTACTGTATCAGACTGTATCACACTGACAGTGTGCTCACTGTTACTGTATCAGACTATCACACTGGCAGTGCGCTCACTATTACTGTATCAGACTGTTTCACACTGACAGTGGGCTCATTGTTATTGTATCAGACTATCACACTGACCGTGTGCTCACTGTTACTGTATCAGACTTAATCACACTGACAGTGGGCTCATTGTTTTTGTATCAGACTGTATCACACTGACCGTGTGCTCACTGTTACTGTATCAGACTGTATCACACTGACAGTGCGCTCACTGTTACTGTATCAGACTGTATCACACTGACAGTGTGCTCACTGTTACTGTATCAGACTGTAACACACTGACAGTGCGCTCACTACTACTGTATCAGACTGTATCACACTGACAGTGCGCTGCCTGTTACTGTATCAGACTGTATCACACTGACAGTGTGCTCACTGTTACAGTATCAGACTATCACACTGACAGTGCGCTCACTATTACTGTATCAGACTGTTTCACACTGACAGTGGGCTCATTGTTATTGTATCAGACTGTCTCACACTGACCGTGTGCTCACTGTTACTGTATCAGACTGTATCACACTGACAGTGCGCTCACTGTTACTGTATCAGACTGTATCACTGACAGTGTGCTCACTGTTACTGTAGCAGACTGTAACACACTGACAGTGCCCTCACTACTACTGTATCAGACTGTATCACACTGACAGTGCGCTCCCTGTTACTGTATCAGACTGTATCACACTGACAGTGTACTCACTGTTGCTGTATCAGACTATCACACTGACAGTTCCCTCACTGTTACTGTATCAGACTGACAGTGTGCTCACTGTTACTGTATCAGACTGTTTCACACTGACAGTGGGCTCATTGTTATTGTATCAGACTGTATCACACTGACCGTGTGCTCACTGTTACTGTATCAGACTATCACACTGACCGTGTGCTCACTGTTACTGTATCAGACTTAATCACACTGACAGTGCGCTCACTGTTACTGTATCAGACTGTATCACTCTGACATTGTGCTCACTGTTACTGTATCAGACTGTATCACTGACAGTGTGCTCACTGTTACTGTATCAGACTGTATCACCCTGACAGTGTGCTCACTGTTACTGTATCAGACTGTAACACACTGACAGTGCGCTCACTACTACTGTATCAGACTGTATCACACTGACAGTGCGCTCCCTGTTACGGTATCAGACTGGATCACACTGGCAGTGTGCTCACTGTTACTGTATCAGACTGTATCACACTGACCGTGTGCTCACTGTTACTGTATCAGACTGTATCACACTGACAGTGCGCTCACTGTTACTGTATCAGACTGTATCACTCTGACATTGTGCTCACTGTTACTGTATCAGACTGTATCACTGACAGTGTGCTCACTGTACCTGTATCAGACTGTATCACACTGACAGTGTGATCACTGTTACTGTATCAGACTATCACACTGACAGTGCGCTCACTTACTGTATCAGACTGTATCACACTGACAGTGTGCTCACTGTTACTGTATCAGACTATCACACTGACAGTGCGCTCACTCTTACTGTATCAGACTGTTTCACACTGACAGTGTGCTCAGTATTTCTGGATCAGACTGTATCACACTGACAGTGCGCTCAATGTTACTGTATCAGTTTGTATCACACTGACAGTGCTCACTGTTACTGTATCACACTGACAGTGCGCTCACTGTTACTGTATCACACCGACAGTGTGCTCACTGTTACTGTATCACACTGACTGTGTGCTCACTGTTACTGTATCAGACTATCACACTGACAGTGTGCTCACTGTTACTGTATCAGACTGTATCACACTGACAGTGCGCTCACTGTTACTGTATCAGACTATCACACTGACAGTGCACTCAATGTTACTGTATCACACTGACCGTGTGCTCACTGTTACTGTATCAGACTGTATCACACTGACAGTGTGCTCACTGTTACTGTATCAGACTGTATCACACTGACAGTGTGCTCATTGTTACTGTATCAGACTATTAGGCTGACATTGTGCTTACTGTTACTGTATCCGACTGTATCAGACTGACTGTGCTCACTGTTACTGTATCAGACTGTATCACACTGACAGTGTGCTCACTGTTACTGTATCACACTGACAGTGCGCTCACTGTTACTGTATCAATGTATCACTCTGACATTGTGCTCACTTACTGTATCACACTGACAGTGCGCTCAATGTTACTGTATCAGACTATCACACTGACAGTGCGCTCACTGTTACTGTATCACACTGACAGTGTGCTCACTGTTACTGTATCAGACTGTATCACTCTGACATTGTGCTCACTGGTACTGTATCAGTCTGTATCACACTGACAGTGTGCTCACTGTTACTGTATCAGACTGTATCACACTGATAGTGTCCTCACTGTTACTGTATCACACTGACAGTGTGCTCACTGTTACTGTAACGCACTGACAGTGTGCTCACTGTTACTGTATCAGACTGTATCACGCTGACAGTGCGCTCACTGTTACTGTATCAGACTATCACACTGACAGTGCACTCAATGTTACTATCACACTGACAGTGTGCTCACTGTTACTGTATCAGACTATCACACTGACAGTGCACTCAATGTTACTGTATGACACTGACAGTGTGCTCACTGTTACTGTATCAGACTGTATCACACTGACAGTGTGCTCACTGTTACTGTATCAAACTGGCAGTGCGCTCACTGTTACTGTATCAGACTATCACTCTGACATTGTGCTCACTGTTACTGTATCAGTCTGTATCACACTGACAGTGTGCTCACTTACTGTATCAGACTGTATCACACTGATAGTGTCCTCACTGTTACTGTATCACACTGACAGTGTGCTCACTGTTACTGTAACGCACTGACAGTGTGCTCACTGTTACTGTATCAGACTGTATCACGCTGACTGCGCTCACTTACTGTATCAGACTATCACACTGACAGTGCGCTCACTGTTACTGTATCACACTTACAGTCTGATACAGTAACAGTGAGCACACTGTAAGTGTGATACAGTAACAGTGAGCGCACTGTCAGTGTGATAGTCTGATACAGGAACATTGAGCGCACTGTCAGTGCGATACAGTAAGTGAGCACAATGTCAGAGTGATACAGTCTGATACAGTAACAGTGAGCACACTATCACACTGACAGTGGGCTCATTGTTATTGTATCAGACTGTATCACACTGACCGTGTGCTCACTGTTACTGTATCAGACTGTATCACACTGACAGTGCGCTCACTGTTACTGTATCAAACTATCACTCTGACATTGTGCTCACTGTTACTGTATCAGACTGTATCACTGACAGTGTGCTCACTTACTGTATCAGACTGTATCACACTGACTGTGTGCTCACTGTTACTGTATCAGGCTGTATCACACTGACAGTGTGCTCACTGTACCTGTATCAGACTGTATCACACTGACAGTGTGATCACTTACTGTATCAGACTATCACACTGACAGTGCGCTCACTTACTGTATCAGACTGTATCACACTGACAGTGTGCTCACTGTTACTGTATCAGACTATCACACTGACGGTGTGCTCACTGTTACTGTATCAGACTATCACACTGACAGTGTGCTCACTGTTACTGTATCGGACTATCTCACTGACAGTGTGCTCACTGTTACTGTATCAGACTGTATCACACTGTCGGTGCGCTCACTATTACTGTATCAGACTGTCTCACACTGACAGTGTACTCACTTTTACTGTATCAGACTGTATCACACTGACTGTGCTCGCTGTTACTGTATCAGATAATCACACTGACAGTGCGCTCACTGTTACTGTATCACACTGACTGTGTGCTCACTGTTACCGTATCAGACTATCACACTGACCATCTGCTCACTGTTACTGTATCACACTGACAGTGCGCTCACTGTTACTGTATCAGACTCTATCACACTGACTGTGCTCACTGTTACTGTATCAGACTGTATCACACTGACAGTGTGCTCACTGTTTCTGTATCACACTATCACACTGACAGTGCGCTCACTGTTACTGTATCAGACTGTATCACACGGACATAGAACATAGAAAATACAGCACAGAAGTGCGCTCACAATTACTGTATCAGACTGTATCACACTGACAGTGCTCACTATTACTGTATCACACTGACAGTGTGCTCACTGTTACTGTATCAGACTGCATCACAGGCAGTGTGCTCACTGTTAATGTATCAGACTGTATCACACTGACTGCTCACTGTTACTGTGTCACACTGACAGTGTGCTCACTGTTACTCTATCAGACTGCATCACACAGACCGTGTGCTGAATGTTACTGTATCAGACTGTATCACACTGACAGTTTGCTCACTGTTACTGTATCAGACTGTATCACACTGACAGTGTGCTCACTGTTACTGTATCAGACTGTATCACACTGACAGTGCTCACTATTACTGTATCACACTGACAGTGTGCTCACTGTTACTGTATCAGACTGCATCACATGCAGTGTGCTCACTGTTAATGTATCAGACTGTATCACACTGACTGCTCACTGTTACTGTGTCACACTGACAGTGTGCTCACTGTTACTCTATCAGACTGCATCACACAGACCGTGTGCTGACTGTTACTGTATCAGACTGTATCACACTGACAGTGTGCTCACTGTTACTGTATCAGACTATCACACTGGCAGTGCGCTCACTATTACTGTATCAGACTGTTTCACACTGACAGTGGGCTCATTGTTATTGTATCAGACTATCACACTGACCGTGTGCTCACTGTTACTGTATCAGACTTAATCACACTGACAGTGGGCTCATTGTTTTTGTATCAGACTGTATCACACTGACCGTGTGCTCACTGTTACTGTATCAGACTGTATCACACTGACAGTGCGCTCACTGTTACTGTATCAGACTGTATCACACTGACAGTGTGCTCACTGTTACTGTATCAGACTGTAACACACTGACAGTGCGCTCACTACTACTGTATCAGACTGTATCACACTGACAGTGCGCTGCCTGTTACTGTATCAGACTGTATCACACTGACAGTGTGCTCACTGTTACTGTATCAGACTATCACACTGACAGTGCGCTCACTATTACTGTATCAGACTGTTTCACACTGACAGTGGGCTCATTGTTATTGTATCAGACTGTCTCACACTGACCGTGTGCTCACTGTTACTGTATCAGACTGTATCACACTGACAGTGCGCTCACTGTTACTGTATCAGACTGTATCACTGACAGTGTGCTCACTGTTACTGTATCAGACTGTAACACACTGACAGTGCGCTCACTACTACTGTATCAGACTGTATCACACTGACAGTGCGCTCCCTGTTACTGTATCACACTGACAGTGTACTCACTGTTGCTGTATCAGACTATCACACTGACAGTTCCCTCACTGTTACTGTATCAGACTGACAGTGTGCTCACTGTTACTGTATCAGACTATCACACTGACAGTGCGCTCACTATTACTGTATCAGACTGTTTCACACTGACAGTGGGCTCATTGTTATTGTATCAGACTGTATCACACTGATCGTGTGCTCACTGTTACTGTATCAGACTATCACACTGACCGTGTGCTCACTGTTACTGTATCAGACTTAATCACACTGACAGTGCGCTCACTGTTACTGTATCAGACTGTATCACTCTGACATTGTGCTCACTGTTACTGTATCAGACTATCACACTGACGGTGTGCTCACTGTTACTGTATCAGACTATCACACTGACAGTGTGCTCACTGTTACTGTATCGGACTATCTCACTGACAGTGTGCTCACTGTTACTGTATCAGACTGTATCACACTGACGGTGCGCTCACTATTACTGTATCAGACTGTCTCACACTGACAGTGTACTCACTTTTACTGTATCAGACTGTATCACACTGACTGTGCTCGCTGTTACTGTATCAGATAATCACACTGACAGTGCGCTCACTGTTACTTTATCACACTGACTGTGTGCTCACTGTTACCGTATCAGACTATCACACTGACCATCTGCTCACTGTTACTGTATCACACTGACAGTGCGCTCACTGTTACTGTATCAGACTCTATCACACTGACTGTGCTCACTGTTACTGTATCAGACTGTATCACACTGACAGTGTGCTCACTGTTTCTGTATCAGACTGTATCACACGGACATAGAACATAGAAAATACAGCACAGAAGTGCGCTCACAATTACTGTATCAGACTGTATCACACTGACAGTGCTCACTATTACTGTATCACACTGACAGTGTGCTCACTGTTACTGTATCAGACTGCATCACAGGCAGTGTGCTCACTGTTAATGTATCAGACTGTATCACACTGACTGCTCACTGTTACTGTGTCACACTGACAGTGTGCTCACTGTTACTCTATCAGACTGCATCACACAGACCGTGTGCTGAATGTTACTGTATCAGACTGTATCACACTGACAGTTTGCTCACTGTTACTGTATCAGACTGTATCACACTGACAGTGTGCTCACTGTTACTGTATCAGACTGTATCACACTGACAGTGCTCACTATTACTGTATCACACTGACAGTGTGCTCACTGTTACTGTATCAGACTGCATCACATGCAGTGTGCTCACTGTTAATGTATCAGACTGTATCACACTGACTGCTCACTGTTACTGTGTCACACTGACAGTGTGCTCACTGTTACTCTATCAGACTGCATCATACAGACCGTGTGCTGACTGTTACTGTATCAGACTGTATCACACTGACAGTGTGCTCACTGTTACTGTATCAGACTATCACACTGGCAGTGCGCTCACTATTACTGTATCAGACTGTTTCACACTGACAGTGGGCTCATTGTTATTGTATCAGACTATCACACTGACCGTGTGCTCACTGTTACTGTATCAGACTTAATCACACTGACAGTGGGCTCATTGTTTTTGTATCAGACTGTATCACACTGACCGTGTGCTCACTGTTACTGTATCAGACTGTATCACACTGACAGTGCGCTCACTGTTACTGTATCAGACTGTATCACACTGACAGTGTGCTCACTGTTACTGTATCAGACTGTAACACACTGACAGTGCGCTCACTACTACTGTATCAGACTGTATCACACTGACAGTGCGCTGCCTGTTACTGTATCAGACTGTATCACACTGACAGTGTGCTCACTGTTACTGTATCAGACTATCACACTGACAGTGCGCTCACTATTACTGTATCAGACTGTTTCACACTGACAGTGGGCTCATTGTTATTGTATCAGACTGTCTCACACTGACCGTGTGCTCACTGTTACTGTATCAGACTGTATCACACTGACAGTGCGCTCACTGTTACTGTATCAGACTGTATCACTGACAGTGTGCTCACTGTTACTGTATCAGACTGTAACACACTGACAGTGCCCTCACTACTACTGTATCAGACTGTATCACACTGACAGTGCGCTCCCTGTTACTGTATCAGACTGTATCACACTGACAGTGTACTCACTGTTGCTGTATCAGACTATCACACTGACAGTTCCCTCACTGTTACTGTATCAGACTGACAGTGTGCTCACTGTTACTGTATCAGACTATCACACTGACAGTGCGCTCACTATTACTGTATCAGACTGTTTCACACTGACAGTGGGCTCATTGTTATTGTATCAGACTGTATCACACTGACCGTGTGCTCACTGTTACTGTATCAGACTATCACACTGACCGTGTGCTCACTGTTACTGTATCAGACTGTATCACCCTGACAGTGTGCTCACTGTTACTGTATCAGACTGTAACACACTGACAGTGCGCTCACTACTACTGTATCAGACTGTATCACACTGACAGTGCGCTCCCTGTTACGGTATCAGACTGGATCACACTGGCAGTGTGCTCACTGTTACTGTATCAGACTGTATCACACTGACCGTGTGCTCACTGTTACTGTATCAGACTGTATCACACTGACAGTGCGCTCACTGTTACTGTATCTGACTGTATCACTCTGACATTGTGCTCACTGTTACTGTATCAGACTGTATCACTGACAGTGTGCTCACTGTACCTGTATCAGACTGTATCACACTGACAGTGTGATCACTGTTACTGTATCAGACTATCACACTGACAGTGCGCTCACTTACTGTATCAGACTGTATCACACTGACAGTGTGCTCACTGTTACTGTATCAGACTATCACACTGACGGTGTGCTCACTGTTACTGTATCAGACTATCACACTGACAGTGTGCTCACTGTTACTGTATCGGACTATCTCACTGACGGTGTGCTCACTGTTACTGTATCAGACTATCACACTGACAGTGTGCTCACTGTTACTGTATCGGACTATCTCACTGACAGTGTGCTCACTGTTACTGTATCAGACTGTATCACACTGACGGTGCGCTCACTATTACTGTATCAGACTGTCTCACACTGACAGTGTACTCACTTTTACTGTATCAGACTTTATCACACTGACTGTGCTCGCTGTTACTGTATCAGATAATCACACTGACAGTGCGCTCACTGTTACTTTATCACACTGACTGTGTGCTCACTGTTACCGTATCAGACTATCACACTGACCATCTGCTCACTGTTACTGTATCACACTGACAGTGCGCTCACTGTTACTGTATCAGACTCTATCACACTGACTGTGCTCACTGTTACTGTATCAGACTATCACACTGACAGTGCGCTCACTGTTACTGTATCAGACTGTATCACACGGACATAGAACATAGAAAATACAGCACAGAAGTGCGCTCACAATTACTGTATCAGACTGTATCACACTGACAGTGCTCACTATTACTGTATCACACTGACAGTGTGCTCACTGTTACTGTATCAGACTGCATCACAGGCAGTGTGCTCACTGTTAATGTATCAGACTGTATCACACTGACTGCTCACTGTTACTGTGTCACACTGACAGTGTGCTCACTGTTACTCTATCAGACTGCATCACACAGACCGTGTGCTGAATGTTACTGTATCAGACTGTATCACACTGACAGTTTGCTCACTGTTACTGTATCAGACTGTATCACACTGACAGTGTGCTCACTGTTACTGTATCAGACTGTATCACACTGACAGTGCTCACTATTACTGTATCACACTGACAGTGTGCTCACTGTTACTGTATCAGACTGCATCACATGCAGTGTGCTCACTGTTAATGTATCAGACTGTATCACACTGACTGCTCACTGTTACTGTGTCACACTGACAGTGTGCTCACTGTTACTCTATCAGACTGCATCATACAGACCGTGTGCTGACTGTTACTGTATCAGACTGTATCACACTGACAGTGTGCTCACTGTTACTGTATCAGACTATCACACTGGCAGTGCGCTCACTATTACTGTATCAGACTGTTTCACACTGACAGTGGGCTCATTGTTATTGTATCAGACTATCACACTGACCGTGTGCTCACTGTTACTGTATCAGACTTAATCACACTGACAGTGGGCTCATTGTTTTTGTATCAGACTGTATCACACTGACCGTGTGCTCACTGTTACTGTATCAGACTGTATCACACTGACAGTGCGCTCACTGTTACTGTATCAGACTGTATCACACTGACAGTGTGCTCACTGTTACTGTATCAGACTGTAACACACTGACAGTGCGCTCACTACTACTGTATCAGACTGTATCACACTGACAGTGCGCTGCCTGTTACTGTATCAGACTGTATCACACTGACAGTGTGCTCACTGTTACTGTATCAGACTATCACACTGACAGTGCGCTCACTATTACTGTATCAGACTGTTTCACACTGACAGTGGGCTCATTGTTATTGTATCAGACTGTCTCACACTGACCGTGTGCTCACTGTTACTGTATCAGACTGTATCACACTGACAGTGCGCTCCCTGTTACTGTATCAGACTGTATCACACTGACAGTGTACTCACTGTTGCTGTATCAGACTATCACACTGACAGTTCCCTCACTGTTACTGTATCAGACTGACAGTGTGCTCACTGTTACTGTATCAGACTATCACACTGACTGTGCGCTCACTATTACTGTATCAGACTGTTTCACACTGACAGTGGGCTCATTGTTATTGTATCAGACTGTATCACACTGACCGTGTGCTCACTGTTACTGTATCAGACTATCACACTGACCGTGTGCTCACTGTTACTGTATCAGACTTAATCACACTGACAGTGCGCTCACTGTTACTGTATCAGACTGTATCACTCTGACATTGTGCTCACTGTTACTGTATCAGACTGTATCACTGACAGTGTGCTCACTGTTACTGTATCAGACTGTATCACCCTGACAGTGTGCTCACTGTTACTGTATCAGACTGTAACACACTGACAGTGCGCTCACTACTACTGTATCAGACTGTATCACACTGACAGTGCGCTCCCTGTTACGGTATCAGACTGGATCACACTGGCAGTGTGCTCACTGTTACTGTATCAGACTGTATCACACTGACAGTGTGATCACTGTTACTGTATCAGACTATCACACTGACAGTGCGCTCACTTACTGTATCAGACTATCACACTGACAGTGTGCTCACTGTTACTGTATCAGACTATCACACTGACGGTGTGCTCACTGTTACTGTATCAGACTATCACACTGACAGTGTGCTCACTGTTACTGTATCGGACTATCTCGCTGACCGTGTGCTCACTGTTACTGTATCAGACTGTATCACACTGACGGTGCGCTCACTATTACTGTATCAGACTGTCTCACACTGACTGTGCTCGCTGTTACTGTATCAGATAATCACACTGACAGTGCGCTCACTGTTACTGTATCACACTGACAGTGCGCTCACTGTTACTGTATCAGACTCTATCACACTGACTGTGCTCACTGTTACTGTATCAGACTGTATCACACTGACAGTGTGCTCACTGTTTCTGTATCACACTATCACACTGACAGTGCGCTCACTGTTACTGTATCAGACTCTATCACACTGACTGTGCTCACTGTTACTCTATCAGACTGCATCATACAGACCGTGTGCTGACTGTTACTCTATCAGACTGTATCACACTGACAGTTTGCTCACTGTTACTGTATCAGACTGACAGTGTGCTCACTGTTACTGTATCAGACTGTATCACACTGACAGTGCTCACTATTACTGTATCACACTGACAGTGTGCTCACTGTTACTGTATCAGACTGCATCACAGGCAGTGTGCTCACTGTTAATGTATCAGACTGTATCACACTGACTGCTCACTGTTACTGTGTCACACTGACAGTGTGCTCACTGTTACTCTATCAGACTGCATCATACAGACCGTGTGCTGACTGTTACTGTATCAGACTGTATCACACTGACAGTGTGCTCACTGTTACTGTATCAGACTATCACACTGGCAGTGCGCTCACTATTACTGTATCAGACTGTTTCACACTGACAGTGTGCTCAGTATTTCTGGATCAGACTGTATCACACTGACAGTGCGCTCAATGTTACTGTATCAGTTTGTATCACACTGACAGTGCTCACTGTTACTGTATCACACTGACAGTGCGCTCACTGTTACTGTATCACACCGACAGTGTGCTCACTGTTACTGTATCACACTGACTGTGTGCTCACTGTTACTGTATCAGACTATCACACTGACAGTGTGCTCACTGTTACTGTATCAGACTGTATCACACTGACAGTGCGCTCACTGTTACTGTATCAGACTATCACACTGACAGTGCACTCAATGTTACTGTATCACACTGACCGTTTGCTCACTGTTACTGTATCAGACTGTATCACACTGACAGTGTGCTCACTGTTACTGTATCAGACTGTATCACACTGACAGTGTGCTCATTGTTACTGTATCAGACTATTAGGCTGACATTGTGCTTACTGTTACTGTATCCGACTGTATCAGACTGACTGTGTGCTCACTGTTACTGTATCAGACTGTATCACACTGACAGTGTGCTCACTGTTACTGTATCACACTGACAGTGCGCTCACTGTTACTGTATCAATGTATCACTCTGACATTGTGCTCACTTACTGTATCACACTGACAGTGCGCTCAATGTTACTGTATCAGACTATCACACTGACAGTGCGCTCACTGTTACTGTATCACACTGACAGTGTGCTCACTGTTACTGTATCAGACTGTATCACTCTGACATTGTGCTCACTGGTACTGTATCAGTCTGTATCACACTGACAGTGTGCTCACTGTTACTGTATCAGACTGTATCACACTGATAGTGTCCTCACTGTTACTGTATCACACTGACAGTGTGCTCACTGTTACTGTAACGCACTGACAGTGTGCTCACTGTTACTGTATCAGACTGTATCACGCTGACAGTGCGCTCACTGTTACTGTATCAGACTATCACACTGACAGTGCACTCAATGTTACTATCACACTGACAGTGTGCTCACTGTTACTGTATCAGACTATCACACTGACAGTGCACTCAATGTTACTGTATGACACTGACAGTGTGCTCACTGTTACTGTATCAGACTGTATCACACTGACAGTGTGCTCACTGTTACTGTATCAAACTGGCAGTGCGCTCACTGTTACTGTATCAGACTGTATCACTCTGACATTGTGCTCACTGTTACTGTATCAGTCTGTATCACACTGACAGTGTGCTCACTTACTGTATCAGACTGTATCACACTGATAGTGTCCTCACTGTTACTGTATCACACTGACAGTGTGCTCACTGTTACTGTAACGCACTGACAGTGTGCTCACTGTTACTGTATCAGACTGTATCACGCTGACTGCGCTCACTTACTGTATCAGACTATCACACTGACAGTGCGCTCACTGTTACTGTATCACACTTACAGTCTGATACAGTAACAGTGAGCACACTGTAAGTGTGATACAGTAACAGTGAGCGCACTGTCAGTGTGATAGTCTGATACAGGAACATTGAGCGCACTGTCAGTGCGATACAGTAAGTGAGCACAATGTCAGAGTGATACAGTCTGATACAGTAACAGTGAGCACACTATCACACTGACAGTGGGCTCATTGTTATTGTATCAGACTGTATCACACTGACCGTGTGCTCACTGTTACTGTATCAGACTGTATCACACTGACAGTGCGCTCACTGTTACTGTATCAAACTATCACTCTGACATTGTGCTCACTGTTACTGTATCAGACTGTATCACTGACAATGTGCTCACTTACTGTATCAGACTGTATCACACTGACTGTGTGCTCACTGTTACTGTATCAGGCTGTATCACACTGACAGTGTGCTCACTGTACCTGTATCAGACTGTATCACACTGACAGTGTGATCACTTACTGTATCAGACTATCACACTGACAGTGCGCTCACTTACTGTATCAGACTGTATCACACTGACAGTGTGCTCACTGTTACTGTATCAGACTATCACACTGACGGTGTGCTCACTGTTACTGTATCAGACTATCACACTGACAGTGTGCTCACTGTTACTGTATCGGACTATCTCACTGACAGTGTGCTCACTGTTACTGTATCAGACTGTATCACACTGACGGTGCGCTCACTATTACTGTATCAGACTGTCTCACACTGACAGTGTACTCACTTTTACTGTATCAGACTGTATCACACTGACTGTGCTCGCTGTTACTGTATCAGATAATCACACTGACAGTGCGCTCACTGTTACTGTATCACACTGACTGTGTGCTCACTGTTACTGTATCAGACTGTATCACACTGACAGTGCGCTCACTGTTACTGTATCAGACTGTATCACACTGACAGTGTGCTCACTGTTACTGTATCAGACTGTAACACACTGACAGTGCGCTCACTACTACTGTATCAGACTGTATCACACTGACAGTGCGCTGCCTGTTACTGTATCAGACTGTATCACACTGACAGTGTGCTCACTGTTACTGTATCAGACTATCACACTGACAGTGCGCTCACTATTACTGTATCAGACTGTTTCACACTGACAGTGGGCTCATTGTTATTGTATCAGACTGTCTCACACTGACCGTGTGCTCACTGTTACTGTATCAGACTGTATCACACTGACAGTGCGCTCACTGTTACTGTATCAGACTGTATCACTGACAGTGTGCTCACTGTTACTGTATCAGACTGTAACACACTGACAGTGCGCTCACTACTACTGTATCAGACTGTATCACACTGACAGTGCGCTCCCTGTTACTGTATCACACTGACAGTGTACTCACTGTTGCTGTATCAGACTATCACACTGACAGTTCCCTCACTGTTACTGTATCAGACTGACAGTGTGCTCACTGTTACTGTATCAGACTATCACACTGACAGTGCGCTCACTATTACTGTATCAGACTGTTTCACACTGACAGTGGGCTCATTGTTATTGTATCAGACTGTATCACACTGATCGTGTGCTCACTGTTACTGTATCAGACTATCACACTGACCGTGTGCTCACTGTTACTGTATCAGACTTAATCACACTGACAGTGCGCTCACTGTTACTGTATCAGACTGTATCACTCTGACATTGTGCTCACTGTTACTGTATCAGACTATCACACTGACGGTGTGCTCACTGTTACTGTATCAGACTATCACACTGACAGTGTGCTCACTGTTACTGTATCGGACTATCTCACTGACAGCGTGCTCACTGTTACTGTATCAGACTGTATCACACTGACGGTGCGCTCACTATTTCTGTATCAGACTGTCTCACACTGACAGTGTACTCACTTTTACTGTATCAGACTGTATCACACTGACTGTGCTCGCTGTTACTGTATCAGATAATCACACTGACAGTGCGCTCACTGTTACTTTATCACACTGACTGTGTGCTCAC
This sequence comes from Scyliorhinus torazame, assembly GCF_047496885.1. Classification (NCBI taxonomy): domain Eukaryota; kingdom Metazoa; phylum Chordata; class Chondrichthyes; order Carcharhiniformes; family Scyliorhinidae; genus Scyliorhinus; species Scyliorhinus torazame. Next base: position 139,577 of record NW_027308069.1, read on the forward strand.
TGTTACCGTATCAGACTATCACACTGACCATCTGCTCACTGTTACTGTATCACACTGACAGTGCGCTCACTGTTACTGTATCAGACTCTATCACACTGACTGTGCTCACTGTTACTGTATCAGACTGTATCACACTGACAGTGTGCTCACTGTTTCTGTATCACACTATCACACTGACAGTGCGCTCACTGTTACTGTATCAGACTGTATCACACGGACATAGAACATAGAAAATACAGCACAGAAGTGCGCTCACAATTACTGTATCAGACTGTATCACACTGACAGTGCTCACTATTACTGTATCACACTGACAGTGTGCTCACTGTTACTGTATCAGACTGCATCACAGGCAGTGTGCTCACTGTTAATGTATCAGACTGTATCACACTGACTGCTCACTGTTACTGTGTCACACTGACAGTGTGCTCACTGTTACTCTATCAGACTGCATCACACAGACCGTGTGCTGAATGTTACTGTATCAGACTGTATCACACTGACAGTTTGCTCACTGTTACTGTATCAGACTGTATCACACTGACAGTGTGCTCACTGTTACTGTATCAGACTGTATCACACTGACAGTGCTCACTATTACTGTATCACACTGACAGTGTGCTCACTGTTACTGTATCAGACTGCATCACATGCAGTGTGCTCACTGTTAATGTATCAGACTGTATCACACTGACTGCTCACTGTTACTGTGTCACACTGACAGTGTGCTCACTGTTACTCTATCAGACTGCATCATACAGACCGTGTGCTGACTGTTACTGTATCAGACTGTATCACACTGACAGTGTGCTCACTGTTACTGTATCAGACTATCACACTGGCAGTGCGCTCACTATTACTGTATCAGACTGTTTCACACTGACAGTGGGCTCATTGTTATTGTATCAGACTATCACACTGACCGTGTGCTCACTGTTACTGTATCAGACTTAATCACACTGACAGTGGGCTCATTGTTTTTGTATCAGACTGTATCACACTGACCGTGTGCTCACTGTTACTGTATCAGACTGTATCACACTGACAGTGCGCTCACTGTTACTGTATCAGACTGTATCACACTGACAGTGTGCTCACTGTTACTGTATCAGACTGTAACACACTGACAGTGCGCTCACTACTACTGTATCAGACTGTATCACACTGACAGTGCGCTGCCTGTTACTGTATCAGACTGTATCACACTGACAGTGTGCTCACTGTTACTGTATCAGACTATCACACTGACAGTGCGCTCACTATTACTGTATCAGACTGTTTCACACTGACAGTGGGCTCATTGTTATTGTATCAGACTGTCTCACACTGACCGTGTGCTCACTGTTACTGTATCAGACTGTATCACACTGACAGTGCGCTCACTGTTACTGTATCAGACTGTATCACTGACAGTGTGCTCACTGTTACTGTATCAGACTGTAACACACTGACAGTGCCCTCACTACTACTGTATCAGACTGTATCACACTGACAGTGCGCTCCCTGTTACTGTATCAGACTGTATCACACTGACAGTGTACTCACTGTTGCTGTATCAGACTATCACACTGACAGTTCCCTCACTGTTACTGTATCAGACTGACAGTGTGCTCACTGTTACTGTATCAGACTATCACACTGACAGTGCGCTCACTATTACTGTATCAGACTGTTTCACACTGACAGTGGGCTCATTGTTATTGTATCAGACTGTATCACACTGACCGTGTGCTCACTGTTACTGTATCAGACTATCACACTGACCGTGTGCTCACTGTTACTGTATCAGACTGTATCACCCTGACAGTGTGCTCACTGTTACTGTATCAGACTGTAACACACTGACAGTGCGCTCACTACTACTGTATCAGACTGTATCACACTGACAGTGCGCTCCCTGTTACGGTATCAGACTGGATCACACTGGCAGTGTGCTCACTGTTACTGTATCAGACTGTATCACACTGACCGTGTGCTCACTGTTACTGTATCAGACTGTATCACACTGACAGTGCGCTCACTGTTACTGTATCAGACTGTATCACTCTGACATTGTGCTCACTGTTACTGTATCAGACTGTATCACTGACAGTGTGCTCACTGTACCTGTATCAGACTGTATCACACTGACAGTGTGATCACTGTTACTGTATCAGACTATCACACTGACAGTGCGCTCACTTACTGTATCAGACTGTATCACACTGACAGTGTGCTCACTGTTACTGTATCAGACTATCACACTGACGGTGTGCTCACTGTTACTGTATCAGACTATCACACTGACAGTGTGCTCACTGTTACTGTATCGGACTATCTCACTGACGGTGTGCTCACTGTTACTGTATCAGACTATCACACTGACAGTGTGCTCACTGTTACTGTATCGGACTATCTCACTGACAGTGTGCTCACTGTTACTGTATCAGACTGTATCACACTGACGGTGCGCTCACTATTACTGTATCAGACTGTCTCACACTGACAGTGTACTCACTTTTACTGTATCAGACTTTATCACACTGACTGTGCTCGCTGTTACTGTATCAGATAATCACACTGACAGTGCGCTCACTGTTACTTTATCACACTGACTGTGTGCTCACTGTTACCGTATCAGACTATCACACTGACCATCTGCTCACTGTTACTGTATCACACTGACAGTGCGCTCACTGTTACTGTATCAGACTCTATCACACTGACTGTGCTCACTGTTACTGTATCAGACTGTATCACACTGACAGTGTGCTCACTGTTTCTGTATCACACTATCACACTGACAGTGCGCTCACTGTTACTGTATCAGACTGTATCACACGGACATAGAACATAGAAAATACAGCACAGAAGTGCGCTCACAATTACTGTATCAGACTGTATCACACTGACAGTGCTCACTATTACTGTATCACACTGACAGTGTGCTCACTGTTACTGTATCAGACTGCATCACAGGCAGTGTGCTCACTGTTAATGTATCAGACTGTATCACACTGACTGCTCACTGTTACTGTGTCACACTGACAGTGTGCTCACTGTTACTCTATCAGACTGCATCACACAGACCGTGTGCTGAATGTTACTGTATCAGACTGTATCACACTGACAGTTTGCTCACTGTTACTGTATCAGACTGTATCACACTGACAGTGTGCTCACTGTTACTGTATCAGACTGTATCACACTGACAGTGCTCACTATTACTGTATCACACTGACAGTGTGCTCACTGTTACTGTATCAGACTGCATCACATGCAGTGTGCTCACTGTTAATGTATCAGACTGTATCACACTGACTGCTCACTGTTACTGTGTCACACTGACAGTGTGCTCACTGTTACTCTATCAGACTGCATCATACAGACCGTGTGCTGACTGTTACTGTATCAGACTGTATCACACTGACAGTGTGCTCACTGTTACTGTATCAGACTATCACACTGGCAGTGCGCTCACTATTACTGTATCAGACTGTTTCACACTGACAGTGGGCTCATTGTTATTGTATCAGACTATCACACTGACCGTGTGCTCACTGTTACTGTATCAGACTTAATCACACTGACAGTGGGCTCATTGTTTTTGTATCAGACTGTATCACACTGACCGTGTGCTCACTGTTACTGTATCAGACTGTATCACACTGACAGTGCGCTCACTGTTACTGTATCAGACTGTATCACACTGACAGTGTGCTCACTGTTACTGTATCAGACTGTAACACACTGACAGTGCGCTCACTACTACTGTATCAGACTGTATCACACTGACAGTGCGCTGCCTGTTACTGTATCAGACTGTATCACACTGACAGTGTGCTCACTGTTACTGTATCAGACTATCACACTGACAGTGCGCTCACTATTACTGTATCAGACTGTTTCACACTGACAGTGGGCTCATTGTTATTGTATCAGACTGTCTCACACTGACCGTGTGCTCACTGTTACTGTATCAGACTGTATCACACTGACAGTGCGCTCCCTGTTACTGTATCAGACTGTATCACACTGACAGTGTACTCACTGTTGCTGTATCAGACTATCACACTGACAGTTCCCTCACTGTTACTGTATCAGACTGACAGTGTGCTCACTGTTACTGTATCAGACTATCACACTGACTGTGCGCTCACTATTACTGTATCAGACTGTTTCACACTGACAGTGGGCTCATTGTTATTGTATCAGACTGTATCACACTGACCGTGTGCTCACTGTTACTGTATCAGACTATCACACTGACCGTGTGCTCACTGTTACTGTATCAGACTTAATCACACTGACAGTGCGCTCACTGTTACTGTATCAGACTGTATCACTCTGACATTGTGCTCACTGTTACTGTATCAGACTGTATCACTGACAGTGTGCTCACTGTTACTGTATCAGACTGTATCACCCTGACAGTGTGCTCACTGTTACTGTATCAGACTGTAACACACTGACAGTGCGCTCACTACTACTGTATCAGACTGTATCACACTGACAGTGCGCTCCCTGTTACAGTATCAGACTGGATCACACTGGCAGTGTGCTCACTGTTACTGTATCAGACTGTATCACACTGACCGTGTGCTCACTGTTACTGTATCAGACTGTATCACACTGACAGTGCGCTCACTGTTACTGTATCAGACTGTATCACTCTGACATTGTGCTCACTGTTACTGTATCAGACTGTATCACACTGACAGTGTGATCACTGTTACTGTATCAGACTATCACACTGACAGTGCGCTCACTTACTGTATCAGACTGTATCACACTGACAGTGTGCTCACTGTTACTGTATCAGACTATCACACTGACGGTGTGCTCACTGTTACTGTATCAGACTATCACACTGACAGTGTGCTCACTGTTACTGTATCGGACTATCTCGCTGACCGTGTGCTCACTGTTACTGTATCAGACTGTATCACACTGACGGTGCGCTCACTATTACTGTATCAGACTGTCTCACACTGACTGTGCTCGCTGTTACTGTATCAGATAATCACACTGACAGTGCGCTCACTGTTACTGTATCACACTGACAGTGCGCTCACTGTTACTGTATCAGACTCTATCACACTGACTGTGCTCACTGTTACTGTATCAGACTGTATCACACTGACAGTGTGCTCACTGTTTCTGTATCACACTATCACACTGACAGTGCGCTCACTGTTACTGTATCAGACTCTATCACACTGACTGTGCTCACTGTTACTCTATCAGACTGCATCATACAGACCGTGTGCTGACTGTTACTGTATCAGACTGTATCACACTGACAGTTTGCTCACTGTTACTGTATCAGACTGACAGTGTGCTCACTGTTACTGTATCAGACTGTATCACACTGACAGTGCTCACTATTACTGTATCACACTGACAGTGTGCTCACTGTTACTGTATCAGACTGCATCACAGGCAGTGTGCTCACTGTTAATGTATCAGACTGTATCACACTGACTGCTCACTGTTACTGTGTCACACTGACAGTGTGCTCACTGTTACTCTATCAGACTGCATCACACAGACCGTGTGCTGACTGTTACTGTATCAGACTGTATCACACTGACAGTGTGCTCACTGTTACTGTATCAGACTATCACACTGGCAGTGCGCTCACTATTACTGTATCAGACTGTTTCACACTGACAGTGGGCTCATTGTTATTGTATCAGACTATCACACTGACCGTGTGCTCACTGTTACTGTATCAGACTTAATCACACTGACAGTGGGCTCATTGTTTTTGTATCAGACTGTATCACACTGACCGTGTGCTCACTGTTACTGTATCAGACTGTATCACACTGACAGTGCGCTCACTGTTACTGTATCAGACTGTATCACACTGACAGTGTGCTCACTGTTACTGTATCAGACTGTAACACACTGACAGTGTGCTCACTGTTACTGTATCAGACTGTAACACACTGACAGTGCGCTCACTACTACTGTATCAGACTGTATCACACTGACAGTGCGCTGCCTGTTACTGTATCAGACTGTATCACACTGACAGTGTGCTCACTGTTACTGTATCAGACTATCACACTGACAGTGCGCTCACTATTACTGTATCAGACTGTTTCACACTGACAGTGGGCTCATTGTTATTGTATCAGACTGTCTCACACTGACCGTGTGCTCACTGTTACTGTATCAGACTGTATCACACTGACAGTGCGCTCACTGTTACTGTATCAGACTGTATCACTGACAGTGTGCTCACTGTTACTGTATCAGACTGTAACACACTGACAGTGCGCTCACTACTACTGTATCAGACTGTATCACACTGACAGTGCGCTCCCTGTTACTGTATCACACTGACAGTGTACTCACTGTTGCTGTATCAGACTATCACACTGACAGTTCCCTCACTGTTACTGTATCAGACTGACAGTGTGCTCACTGTTACTGTATCAGACTATCACACTGACAGTGCGCTCACTATTACTGTATCAGACTGTTTCACACTGACAGTGGGCTCATTGTTATTGTATCAGACTGTATCACACTGACCGTGTGCTCACTGTTACTGTATCAGACTATCACACTGACCGTGTGCTCACTGTTACTGTATCAGACTTAATCACACTGACAGTGCGCTCACTGTTACTGTATCAGACTGTATCACTCTGACATTGTGCTCACTGTTACTGTATCAGACTATCACACTGACGGTGTGCTCACTGTTACTGTATCAGACTATCACACTGACAGTGTGCTCACTGTTACTGTATCGGACTATCTCACTGACACTGTGCTCACTGTTACTGTATCAGACTGTATCACACTGACGGTGCGCTCACTATTACTGTATCAGACTGTCTCACACTGACAGTGTACTCACTTTTACTGTATCAGACTGTATCACACTGACTGTGCTCGCTGTTACTGTATCAGATAATCACACTGACAGTGCGCTCACTGTTACTTTATCACACTGACTGTGTGCTCACTGTTACCGTATCAGACTATCACACTGACCATCTGCTCACTGTTACTGTATCACACTGACAGTGCGCTCACTGTTACTGTATCAGACTGTATCACACTGACAGTGTGCTCACTGTTTCTGTATCACACTATCACACTGACAGTGCGCTCACTGTTACTGTATCAGACTGTATCACACGGACATAGAACATAGAAAATACAGCACAGAAGTGCGCTCACAATTACTGTATCAGACTGTATCACACTGACAGTGCTCACTATTACTGTATCACACTGACAGTGTGCTCACTGTTACTGTATCAGACTGCATCACAGGCAGTGTGCTCACTGTTAATGTATCAGACTGTATCACACTGACTGCTCACTGTTACTGTGTCACACTGACAGTGTGCTCACTGTTACTCTATCAGACTGCATCACACAGACCGTGTGCTGAATGTTACTGTATCAGACTGTATCACACTGACAGTTTGCTCACTGTTACTGTATCAGACTGCATCACACTGACAGTGTGCTCACTGTTACTGTATCAGACTGTATCACACTGACAGTGCTCACTATTACTGTATCACACTGACAGTGTGCTCACTGTTACTGTATCAGACTGCATCACATGCAGTGTGCTCACTGTTAATGTATCAGACTGTATCACACTGACTGCTCACTGTTACTGTGTCACACTGACAGTGTGCTCACTGTTACTCTATCAGACTGCATCATACAGACCGTGTGCTGACTGTTACTGTATCAGACTGTATCACACTGACAGTGTGCTCACTGTTACTGTATCAGACTATCACACTGGCAGTGCGCTCACTATTACTGTATCAGACTGTTTCACACTGACAGTGGGCTCATTGTTATTGTATCAGACTATCACACTGACCGTGTGCTCACTGTTACTGTATCAGACTTAATCACACTGACAGTGGGCTCATTGTTTTTGTATCAGACTGTATCACACTGACCGTGTGCTCACTGTTACTGTATCAGACTGTATCACACTGACAGTGCGCTCACTGTTACTGTATCAGACTGTATCACACTGACAGTGTGCTCACTGTTACTGTATCAGACTAACACACTGACAGTGCGCTCACTACTACTGTATCAGACTGTATCACACTGACAGTGCGCTGCCTGTTACTGTATCAGACTGTATCACACTGACAGTGTGCTCACTGTTACTGTATCAGACTATCACACTGACAGTGCGCTCACTATTACTGTATCAGACTGTTTCACACTGACAGTGGGCTCATTGTTATTGTATCAGACTGTCTCACACTGACCGTGTGCTCACTGTTACTGTATCAGACTGTATCACACTGACAGTGCGCTCACTGTTACTGTATCAGACTGTATCACTGACAGTGTGCTCACTGTTACTGTATCAGACTGTAACACACTGACAGTGCCCTCACTACTACTGTATCAGACTATCACACTGACAGTGCGCTCCCTGTTACTGTATCAGACTGTATCACACTGACAGTGTACTCACTGTTGCTGTATCAGACTATCACACTGACAGTTCCCTCACTGTTACTGTATCAGACTGACAGTGTGCTCACTGTTACTGTATCAGACTATCACACTGACAGTGCGCTCACTATTACTGTATCAGACTGTTTCACACTGACAGTGGGCTCATTGTTATTGTATCAGACTGTATCACACTGACCGTGTGCTCACTGTTACTGTATCAGACTATCACACTGACCGTGCGCTCACTGTTACTGTATCAGACTGTATCACTCTGACATTGTGCTCACTGTTACTGTATCAGACTGTATCACTGACAGTGTGCTCACTGTTACTGTATCAGACTGTATCACACTGACAGTGTGCTCACTGTTACTGTATCAGACTGTAACACACTGACAGTGCGCTCACTACTACTGTATCAGACTTTATCACACTGACAGTGCGCTCCCTGTTACGGTATCAGACTGGATCACACTGGCAGTGTGCTCACTGTTACTGTATCAGACTGTATCACACTGACCGTGTGCTCACTGTTACTGTATCAGACTGTATCACACTGACAGTGCGCTCACTGTTACTGTATCAGACTGTATCACTCTGACATTGTGCTCACTGTTACTGTATCAGACTGTATCACTGACAGTGTGCTCACTGTACCTGTATCAGACTGCATCACACTGACAGTGTGATCACTGTTACTGTATCAGACTATCACACTGACAGTGCGCTCACTTACTGTATCAGACTGTATCACACTGACAGTGTGCTCACTGTTACTGTATCAGACTATCACACTGACGGTGTGCTCACTGTTACTGTATCAGACTATCACACTGACAGTGTGCTCACTGTTACTGTATCGGACTATCTCACTGACCGTGTGCTCACTGTTACTGTATCAGACTGTATCACACTGACGGTGCGCTCACTGTTACTGTATCAGACTGTCTCACACTGACTGTGCTCGCTGTTACTGTATCAGATAATCACACTGACAGTGCGCTCACTTACTGTATCACACTGACAGTGCGCTCACTGTTACTGTATCAGACTCTATCACACTGACTGTGCTCACTGTTACTGTATCAGACTGTATCACACTGACAGTGTGCTCACTGTTTCTGTATCACACTATCACACTGACAGTGCGCTCACTGTTACTGTATCAGACTCTATCACACTGACTGTGCTCACTGTTACTCTATCAGACTGCATCACACAGACCGTATGCTGACTGTTACTGTATCAGACTGTATCACACTGACAGTTTGCTCACTGTTACTGTATCAGACTGACAGTGTGCTCACTGTTACTGTATCAGACTGTATCACACTGACAGTGCTCACTATTACTGTATCACACTGACAGTGTGCTCACTGTTACTGTATCAGACTGCATCACAGGCAGTGTGCTCACTGTTAATGTATCAGACTGTATCACACTGACTGCTCACTGTTACTGTGTCACACTGACAGTGTGCTCACTGTTACTCTATCAGACTGCATCACACAGACCGTGTGCTGACTGTTACTGTATCAGACTGTATCACACTGACAGTGTGCTCACTGTTACTTTATCAGACTATCACACTGACAGTTTGCTCACTGTTACTGTATCAGACTGTATCACACTGACAGTGTGCTCACTGCTACTGTATCAGACTGTAACACAATAAGGGGCAATTTTAACATGGCCAATGCACCTAACCTGCACATCTTTGGACAATAAGGGACAATTTTAACATGGCCAATCCACCTAACCGGCACATCTTTGGATACTAAGGGGCAATTTTAACATGGCCAATCCACCTAACCTGCACATCTTTGGACAATAAGGGACAATTTTAACATGGCCAATGCACCTAACCTGCACATTGAATGTTTTAGGAGTTGACCAGGTATGTGGATGAGGATAAAACAATTAATGCACTTTATATGATTGCAGAAAAGCCTTTGATAAGGTCCCACATGGGAGACGTACAAAGAAGGCAAATGCATATGGGATACAGGATAACTTGATAAAGCTGGACTCAAAATTGGTTTAGGTATAGGGGAAAAGGTGATGACAGACGGCTGCTTTAGTTACTGGAAGCCAGTGTCCAGTGGTCTACCACAGGGATCTCTGCTGCGGCCCTATTATTCCTCATTTGTATAAATGACATAAATGAGTATGTGGGTTAGGATCAGGAAGTTTGCAAATGACATTTTTTTTTGGAGCAAAATGTAACTGGTCTGATTAGTAAGTTTGCCGACGACAGCTGTATAGAACCTTAGTTAGGCCACACTTGGAGTATAGTGTTCAATTCTGGTCGCCACACTACCAGAAGGATGTGGAGGCTTTAGAGAGGGTGCAGAAGAGATTTACCAGGGTGTTGCCTGGTATGGAGGGCATTAGCTATGAGGAGAGATTGAATAAACTCGGTTTTTTCTCAATGGAACAACGGAGATTGAGGGGCGACCCGATAGAGGTCTACAAAATTATGAGGTGCATAGACAGAGTGGATAGTCAGAGGCTTTTCCCCAGGGTAGAGGGGTCAATTACTGGGGGACATAGGTTTAAGGTGCAAGGGGCAAGGTTTGGAGGAGATGTACGAGGCAAGTTTTTTACACAGAGGGTAGTGGGTGCCTGGAACTCGCTGCTGGAGGAGGTGGTGGAAGCAGGGACGATAGTGACGTTTCAGGGGCACCTTGACGAATACATGAATAGGATGGGAATAGAGGGATACGCACCCAGGAAGTGTAGAAGATTTTAGTTTAGACGGGCAGCATGGTCGGCACGGGCTTGGAGGGCCGAAGGGCCTGTTCCTGTGCTTTACGTTTCTTTGTTCTTTGTTCAGTGCGCTCCCTGTTACTGTATCAGACTGTATCACACTGACAGTGTACTCACTGTTACTGTATCAGACTATCACACTGACAGTTCCCTCACTGTTACTGTATCAGACTGACAGTGTGCTCACTGTTACTGTATCAGACTATCACACTGACAGTGCGCTCACTATTACTGTATCAGACTGTTTCACACTGACAGTGGGCTCATTGTTATTGTATCAGACTGTATCACACTGACCGTGTGCTCACTGTTACTGTATCAGACTTTATCACACTGACAGTGTGCTCACTGTTACTGTATCAGACTGTAACACACTGACAGTGCGCTCACTACTACTGTATCAGACTGTATCACACTGACAGTGCGCTGCCTGTTACTGTATCAGACTGTATCACACTGACAGTGTGCTCACTGTTACTGTATCAGACTATCACACTGACAGTGCGCTCACTATTACTGTATCAGACTGTTTCACACTGACAGTGGGCTCATTGTTATTGTATCAGACTGTCTCACACTGACCGTGTGCTCACTGTTACTGTATCAGACTGTATCACACTGACAGTGCGCTCACTGTTACTGTATCAGACTGTATCACTGACAGTGTGCTCACTGTTACTGTATCAGACTGTAACACACTGACAGTGCGCTCACTACTACTGTATCAGACTGTATCACACTGACAGTGCGCTCCCTGTTACTGTATCACACTGACAGTGTACTCACTGTTGCTGTATCAGACTATCACACTGACAGTTCCCTCACTGTTACTGTATCAGACTGACAGTGTGCTCACTGTTACTGTATCAGACTATCACACTGACAGTGCGCTCACTATTACTGTATCAGACTGTTTCACACTGACAGTGGGCTCATTGTTATTGTATCAGACTGTATCACACTGACCGTGTGCTCACTGTTACTGTATCAGACTATCACACTGACCGTGTGCTCACTGTTACTGTATCAGACTTAATCACACTGACAGTGCGCTCACTGTTACTGTATCAGACTGTATCACTCTGACATTGTGCTCACTGTTACTGTATCAGACTATCACACTGACGGTGTGCTCACTGTTACTGTATCAGACTATCACACTGACAGTGTGCTCACTGTTACTGTATCGGACTATCTCACTGACAGTGTGCTCACTGTTACTGTATCAGACTGTATCACACTGACGGTGCGCTCACTATTACTGTATCAGACTGTCTCACACTGACAGTGTACTCACTTTTACTGTATCAGACTGTATCACACTGACTGTGCTCGCTGTTACTGTATCAGATAATCACACTGACAGTGCGCTCACTGTTACTTTATCACACTGACTGTGTGCTCACTGTTACCGTATCAGACTATCACACTGACCATCTGCTCACTGTTACTGTATCACACTGACAGTGCGCTCACTGTTACTGTATCAGACTCTATCACACTGACTGTGCTCACTGTTACTGTATCAGACTGTATCACACTGACAGTGTGCTCACTGTTTCTGTATCACACTATCACACTGACAGTGCGCTCACTGTTACTGTATCAGACTGTATCACACGGACATAGAACATAGAAAATACAGCACAGAAGTGCGCTCACAATTACTGTATCAGACTGTATCACACTGACAGTGCTCACTATTACTGTATCACACTGACAGTGTGCTCACTGTTACTGTATCAGACTGTATCACTCTGACATTGTGCTCACTGTTACTGTATCAGACTGTATCACTGACAGTGTGCTCACTGTTACTGTATCAGACTGTATCACACTGACAGTGTGCTCACTGTTACTGTATCAGACTGTAACACACTGACAGTGCGCTCACTACTACTGTATCAGACTTTATCACACTGACAGTGCGCTCCCTGTTACGGTATCAGACTGGATCACACTGGCAGTGTGCTCACTGTTACTGTATCAGACTGTATCACACTGACCGTGTGCTCACTGTTACTGTATCAGACTGTATCACACTGACAGTGCGCTCACTGTTACTGTATCAGACTGTATCACTCTGACATTGTGCTCACTGTTACTGTATCAGACTGTATCACTGACAGTGTGCTCACTGTACCTGTATCAGACTGCATCACACTGACAGTGTGATCACTGTTACTGTATCAGACTATCACACTGACAGTGCGCTCACTTACTGTATCAGACTGTATCACACTGACAGTGTGCTCACTGTTACTGTATCAGACTATCACACTGACGGTGTGCTCACTGTTACTGTATCAGACTATCACACTGACAGTGTGCTCACTGTTACTGTATCGGACTATCTCACTGACCGTGTGCTCACTGTTACTGTATCAGACTGTATCACACTGACGGTGCGCTCACTGTTACTGTATCAGACTGTCTCACACTGACTGTGCTCGCTGTTACTGTATCAGATAATCACACTGACAGTGCGCTCACTTACTGTATCACACTGACAGTGCGCTCACTGTTACTGTGTCAGACTCTATCACACTGACTGTGCTCACTGTTACTGTATCAGACTGTATCACACTGACAGTGTGCTCACTGTTTCTGTATCACACTATCACACTGACAGTGCGCTCACTGTTACTGTATCAGACTCTATCACACTGACTGTGCTCACTGTTACTCTATCAGACTGCATCACACAGACCGTATGCTGACTGTTACTGTATCAGACTGTATCACACTGACAGTTTGCTCACTGTTACTGTATCAGACTGACAGTGTGCTCACTGTTACTGTATCAGACTGTATCACACTGACAGTGCTCACTATTACTGTATCACACTGACAGTGTGCTCACTGTTACTGTATCAGACTGCATCACAGGCAGTGTGCTCACTGTTAATGTATCAGACTGTATCACACTGACTGCTCACTGTTACTGTGTCACACTGACAGTGTGCTCACTGTTACTCTATCAGACTGCATCACACAGACCGTGTGCTGACTGTTACTGTATCAGACTGTATCACACTGACAGTGTGCTCACTGTTACTTTATCAGACTATCACACTGACAGTTTGCTCACTGTTACTGTATCAGACTGTATCACACTGACAGTGTGCTCACTGCTACTGTATCAGACTGTAACACAATAAGGGGCAATTTTAACATGGCCAATGCACCTAACCTGCACATCTTTGGACAATAAGGGACAATTTTAACATGGCCAATCCACCTAACCGGCACATCTTTGGATACTAAGGGGCAATTTTAACATGGCCAATCCACCTAACCTGCACATCTTTGGACAATAAGGGACAATTTTAACATGGCCAATGCACCTAACCTGCACATTGAATGTTTTAGGAGTTGACCAGGTATGTGGATGAGGATAAAACAATTAATGCACTTTATATGATTGCAGAAAAGCCTTTGATAAGGTCCCACATGGGAGACGTACAAAGAAGGCAAATGCATATGGGATACAGGATAACTTGATAAAGCTGGACTCAAAATTGGTTTAGGTATAGGGGAAAAGGTGATGACAGACGGCTGCTTTAGTTACTGGAAGCCAGTGTCCAGTGGTCTACCACAGGGATCTCTGCTGCGGCCCTATTATTCCTCATTTGTATAAATGACATAAATGAGTATGTGGGTTAGGATCAGGAAGTTTGCAAATGACATTTTTTTTTTGGAGCAAAATGTAACTGGTCTGATTAGTAAGTTTGCCGACGACAGCTGTATAGAACCTTAGTTAGGCCACACTTGGAGTATAGTGTTCAATTCTGGTCGCCACACTACCAGAAGGATGTGGAGGCTTTAGAGAGGGTGCAGAAGAGATTTACCAGGGTGTTGCCTGGTATGGAGGGCATTAGCTATGAGGAGAGATTGAATAAACTCGGTTTTTTCTCAATGGAACAACGGAGATTGAGGGGCGACCCGATAGAGGTCTACAAAATTATGAGGTGCATAGACAGAGTGGATAGTCAGAGGCTTTTCCCCAGGGTAGAGGGGTCAATTACTGGGGGACATAGGTTTAAGGTGCAAGGGGCAAGGTTTGGAGGAGATGTACGAGGCAAGTTTTTTACACAGAGGGTAGTGGGTGCCTGGAACTCGCTGCTGGAGGAGGTGGTGGAAGCAGGGACGATAGTGACGTTTCAGGGGCACCTTGACGAATACATGAATAGGATGGGAATAGAGGGATACGCACCCAGGAAGTGTAGAAGATTTTAGTTTAGACGGGCAGCATGGTCGGCACGGGCTTGGAGGGCCGAAGGGCCTGTTCCTGTGCTTTACGTTTCTTTGTTCTTTGTTCAGTGCGCTCCCTGTTACTGTATCAGACTGTATCACACTGACAGTGTACTCACTGTTACTGTATCAGACTATCACACTGACAGTTCCCTCACTGTTACTGTATCAGACTGACAGTGTGCTCACTGTTACTGTATCAGACTATCACACTGACAGTGCGCTCACTATTACTGTATCAGACTGTTTCACACTGACAGTGGGCTCATTGTTATTGTATCAGACTGTATCACACTGACCGTGTGCTCACTGTTACTGTATCAGACTTTATCACACTGACAGTGTGCTCACTGTTACTGTATCAGACTGTAACACACTGACAGTGCGCTCACTACTACTGTATCAGACTGTATCACACTGACAGTGCGCTGCCTGTTACTGTATCAGACTGTATCACACTGACAGTGTGCTCACTGTTACTGTATCAGACTATCACACTGACAGTGCGCTCACTATTACTGTATCAGACTGTTTCACACTGACAGTGGGCTCATTGTTATTGTATCAGACTGTCTCACACTGACCGTGTGCTCACTGTTACTGTATCAGACTGTATCACACTGACAGTGCGCTCACTGTTACTGTATCAGACTGTATCACTGACAGTGTGCTCACTGTTACTGTATCAGACTGTAACACACTGACAGTGCGCTCACTACTACTGTATCAGACTGTATCACACTGACAGTGCGCTCCCTGTTACTGTATCACACTGACAGTGGACTCACTGTTGCTGTATCAGACTATCACACTGACAGTTCCCTCACTGTTACTGTATCAGACTGACAGTGTGCTCACTGTTACTGTATCAGACTATCACACTGACAGTGCGCTCACTATTACTGTATCAGACTGTTTCACACTGACAGTGGGCTCATTGTTATTGTATCAGACTGTATCACACTGACCGTGTGCTCACTGTTACTGTATCAGACTATCACACTGACCGTGTGCTCACTGTTACTGTATCAGACTTAATCACACTGACAGTGCGCTCACTGTTACTGTATCAGACTGTATCACTCTGACATTGTGCTCACTGTTACTGTATCAGACTATCACACTGACGGTGTGCTCACTGTTACTGTATCAGACTATCACACTGACAGTGTGCTCACTGTTACTGTATCGGACTATCTCACTGACAGTGTGCTCACTGTTACTGTATCAGACTGTATCACACTGACGGTGCGCTCACTATTACTGTATCAGACTGTCTCACACTGACAGTGTACTCACTTTTACTGTATCAGACTGTATCACACTGACTGTGCTCGCTGTTACTGTATCAGATAATCACACTGACAGTGCGCTCACTGTTACTTTATCACACTGACTGTGTGCTCACTGTTACCGTATCAGACTATCACACTGACCATCTGCTCACTGTTACTGTATCACACTGACAGTGCGCTCACTGTTACTGTATCAGACTCTATCACACTGACTGTGCTCACTGTTACTGTATCAGACTGTATCACACTGACAGTGTGCTCACTGTTTCTGTATCACACTATCACACTGACAGTGCGCTCACTGTTACTGTATCAGACTGTATCACACGGACATAGAACATAGAAAATACAGCACAGAAGTGCGCTCACAATTACTGTATCAGACTGTATCACACTGACAGTGCTCACTATTACTGTATCACACTGACAGTGTGCTCACTGTTACTGTATCAGACTGCATCACAGGCAGTGTGCTCACTGTTAATGTATCAGACTGTATCACACTGACTGCTCACTGTTACTGTGTCACACTGACAGTGTGCTCACTGTTACTCTATCAGACTGCATCACACAGACCGTGTGCTGAATGTTACTGTATCAGACTGTATCACACTGACAGTTTGCTCACTGTTACTGTATCAGACTGTATCACACTGACAGTGTGCTCACTGTTACTGTATCAGACTGTATCACACTGACAGTGCTCACTATTACTGTATCACACTGACAGTGTGCTCACTGTTACTGTATCAGACTGCATCACATGCAGTGTGCTCACTGTTAATGTATCAGACTGTATCACACTGACTGCTCACTGTTACTGTGTCACACTGACAGTGTGCTCACTGTTACTCTATCAGACTGCATCATACAGACCGTGTGCTGACTGTTACTGTATCAGACTGTATCACACTGACAGTGTGCTCACTGTTACTGTATCAGACTATCACACTGGCAGTGCGCTCACTATTACTGTATCAGACTGTTTCACACTGACAGTGGGCTCATTGTTATTGTATCAGACTATCACACTGACCGTGTGCTCACTGTTACTGTATCAGACTTAATCACACTGACAGTGGGCTCATTGTTTTTGTATCAGACTGTATCACACTGACCGTGTGCTCACTGTTACTGTATCAGACTGTATCACACTGACAGTGCGCTCACTGTTACTGTATCAGACTGTATCACACTGACAGTGTGCTCACTGTTACTGTATCAGACTAACACACTGACAGTGCGCTCACTACTACTGTATCAGACTGTATCACACTGACAGTGCGCTGCCTGTTACTGTATCAGACTGTATCACACTGACAGTGTGCTCACTGTTACTGTATCAGACTATCACACTGACAGTGCGCTCACTATTACTGTATCAGACTGTTTCACACTGACAGTGGGCTCATTGTTATTGTATCAGACTGTCTCACACTGACCGTGTGCTCACTGTTACTGTATCAGACTGTATCACACTGACAGTGCGCTCACTGTTACTGTATCAGACTGTATCACTGACAGTGTGCTCACTGTTACTGTATCAGACTGTAACACACTGACAGTGCCCTCACTACTACTGTATCAGACTGTATCACACTGACAGTGCGCTCCCTGTTACTGTATCAGACTGTATCACACTGACAGTGTACTCACTGTTGCTGTATCAGACTATCACACTGACAGTTCCCTCACTGTTACTGTATCAGACTGACAGTGTGCTCACTGTTACTGTATCAGACTATCACACTGACAGTGCGCTCACTATTACTGTATCAGACTGTTTCACACTGACAGTGGGCTCATTGTTATTGTATCAGACTGTATCACACTGACCGTGTGCTCACTGTTACTGTATCAGACTATCACACTGACCGTGTGCTCACTGTTACTGTATCAGACTTAATCACACTGATAGTGCGCTCACTGTTACTGTATCAGACTGTATCACTCTGACATTGTGCTCACTGTTACTGTATCAGACTGTATCACTGACAGTGTGCTCACTGTTACTGTATCAGACTGTATCACACTGACAGTGTGCTCACTGTTACTGTATCAGACTGTAACACACTGACAGTGCGCTCACTACTACTGTATCAGACTTTATCACACTGACAGTGCGCTCCCTGTTACGGTATCAGACTGGATCACACTGGCAGTGTGCTCACTGTTACTGTATCAGACTGTATCACACTGACCGTGTGCTCACTGTTACTGTATCAGACTGTATCACACTGACAGTGCGCTCACTGTTACTGTATCAGACTGTATCACTCTGACATTGTGCTCACTGTTACTGTATCAGACTGTATCACTGACAGTGTGCTCACTGTACCTGTATCAGACTGCATCACACTGACAGTGTGATCACTGTTACTGTATCAGACTATCACACTGACAGTGCGCTCACTTACTGTATCAGACTGTATCACACTGACAGTGTGCTCACTGTTACTGTATCAGACTATCACACTGACGGTGTGCTCACTGTTACTGTATCAGACTATCACACTGACAGTGTGCTCACTGTTACTGTATCGGACTATCTCACTGACCGTGTGCTCACTGTTACTGTATCAGACTGTATCACACTGACGGTGCGCTCACTATTACTGTATCAGACTGTCTCACACTGACTGTGCTCGCTGTTACTGTATCAGATAATCACACTGACAGTGCGCTCACTTACTGTATCACACTGACAGTGCGCTCACTGTTACTGTATCAGACTCTATCACACTGACTGTGCTCACTGTTACTGTATCAGACTGTATCACACTGACAGTGTGCTCACTGTTTCTGTATCACACTATCACACTGACAGTGCGCTCACTGTTACTGTATCAGACTCTATCACACTGACTGTGCTCACTGTTACTCTATCAGACTGCATCACACAGACCGTATGCTGACTGTTTCTGTATCAGACTGTATCACACTGACAGTTTGCTCACTGTTACTGTATCAGACTGACAGTGTGCTCACTGTTACTGTATCAGACTGTATCACACTGACAGTGCTCACTATTACTGTATCACACTGACAGTGTGCTCACTGTTACTGTATCAGACTGCATCACAGGCAGTGTGCTCACTGTTAATGTATCAGACTGTATCACACTGACTGCTCACTGTTACTGTGTCACACTGACAGTGTGCTCACTGTTACTCTATCAGACTGCATCACACAGACCGTGTGCTGACTGTTACTGTATCAGACTGTATCACACTGACAGTGTGCTCACTGTTACTTTATCAGACTATCACACTGACAGTTTGCTCACTGTTACTGTATCAGACTGTATCACACTGACAGTGTGCTCACTGCTACTGTATCAGACTGTAACACACTGACAGTGCGCTCCCTGTTACTGTATCAGACTGTATCACACTGACAGTGTACTCACTGTTACTGTATCAGACTATCACACTGACAGTTCCCTCACTGTTACTGTATCAGACTGACAGTGTGCTCACTGTTACTGTATCAGACTATCACACTGACAGTGCGCTCACTATTACTGTATCAGACTGTTTCACACTGACAGTGGGCTCATTGTTATTGTATCAGACTGTATCACACTGACCGTGTGCTCACTGTTACTGTATCAGACTTTATCACACTGACAGTGCGCTCACTGTTACTGTATCAGACTGTATCACTCTGACATTGTGCTCACTGTTACTGTATCAGACTGTATCACTGACAGTGTGCTCACTGTTACTGTATCAGACTGTATCACACTGACTGTGTGCTCACTGTTACTGTATCAGGCTGTATCACACTGACTGTGTGCTCACTGTTCCTGTATCAGACTGTATCTCACTGACAGTGTGCTCACTGTTACTGTATCAGACTGTAACACACTGACAGTGCGCTCACTACTACTGTATCAGACTGTATCACACTGACAGTGCGCTCCCTGTTACGGTATCAGACTGTATCACACTGGCAGTGTGCTCACTGTTACTGTATCAGACTGTATCACACTGACAGTGTACTCACTGTTACTGTATCAGTCTATCAAACTGACAGTTCCCTCACTGTTACTGTATCAGACTGACAGTGTGCTCACTGTTACTGTATCAGACTATCACACTGACAGTGCGCTCACTATTACTGTATCAGACTGTTTCACACTGACAGTGGGCTCATTGTTACTGTATCAGACTTTATCACACTGACAGTGCGCTCACTGTTACTGTATCAGACTGTATCACTCTGACATTGTGCTCACTGTTACTGTATCAGACTGTATCACTGACAGTGTGCTCACTGTTACTGTATCAGACTGTATCACACTGACTGTGTGCTCACTGTTACTGTATCAGGCTGTATCACACTGACTGTGTGCTCACTGTTCCTGTATCAGACTGTATCTCACTGACAGTGTGCTCACTGTTACTGTATCAGACTGTAACACACTGACAGTGCGCTCACTACTACTGTATCAGACTGTATCACACTGACAGTGCGCTCCCTGTTACGGTATCAGACTGTATCACACTGGCAGTGTGCTCACTGTTACTGTATCAGACTGTATCACACTGACAGTGTACTCACTGTTACTGTATCAGACTCACACTGACAGTTCCCTCACTGTTACTGTATCAGACTGACAGTGTGCTCACTGTTACTGTATCAGACTATCACACTGACAGTGCGCTCACTATTACTGTATCAGACTGTTTCACACTGACAGTGGGCTCATTGTTATTGTATCAGACTGTATCACACTGACCGTGTGCTCACTGTTACTGTATCAGACTGTATCACACTGACAGTGCGCTCACTGTTACTGTATCAGACTGTATCACTCTGACATTGTGCTCACTGTTACTGTATCAGACTGTATCACTGACAGTGTGCTCACTGTACCTGTATCAGACTGTATCACACTGACAGTGTGATCACTGTTACTGTATCAGACTATCACACTGACAGTGCGCTCACTTACTGTATCAGACTGTATCACACTGACAGTGTGCTCACTGTTACTGTAACAGACTATCACACTGACGGTGTGCTCACTGTTACTGTATCAGACTATCACACTGACAGTGTGCTCACTGTTACTGTATCGGACTATCTCACTGACCGTGTGCTCACTGTTACTGTATCAGACTGTATCACACTGATGGTGCGCTCACTATTACTGTATCAGACTGTCTCACACTGACTGTGCTCGCTGTTACTGTATCAGATAATCACACTGACAGTGCGCTCACTGTTACTGTATCACACTGACAGTGCGCTCACTGTTACTGTATCAGACTCTATCACACTGACTGTGCTCACTGTTACTGTATCAGACTGTATCACACTGACAGTGTGCTCACTGTTTCTGTATCACACTATCACACTTGACAGTGCGCTCACTGTTACTGTATCAGACTGTATCACACGGACAGTGCTCACTATTACTGTATCACACTGACAGTGTGCTCACTGTTACTGTATCAGACTGCATCACAGGCAGTGTGCTCACTGTTAATGTATCAGACTGTATCACACTGACTGCTCACTGTTACTGTGTCACACTGACAGTGTGCTCACTGTTACTCTATCAGACTGCATCACACAGACCGTGTGCTGACTGTTACTGTATCACACTGACAGTGTGCTCACTGTTACTGTATCAGACTATCACACTGACAGTTTGCTCACTGTTACTGTATCAGACTGTATCACACTGACAGTGTGCTCACTGTTACTGTATCAGACTGTAACACACTGACAGGACTCTCACTACTACTGTATCAGACTGTATCACACTGACAGTGCGCTCCCTGTTACGGTATCAGACTGTATCACACTGGCAGTGTGCTCACTGTTACTGTATCAGACTGTATCACACTGACAGTGTACTCACTGTTACTGTATCAGACTATCACACTGACAGTTCCCTCACTGTTACTGTATCAGACTGACAGTGTGCTCACTGTTACTGTATCAGACTATCTCACTGACAGTGCGCTCACTATTACTGTATCAGACTGTTTCACACTGACAGTGTGCTCACTATTTCTGGATCAGACTGTATCTCACTGACAGTGCGCTCAATGTTACTGTATCAGTTTGCATCACACTGACAGTGCTCACTGTTACTGTATCACACTGACAGTGCGCTCACTGTTACTGTATCACACTGACAGTGTGCTCACTGTTACTGTATCAGACTGTATCACACTGACTGTGTGCTCACTGTTACTGTATCGGACTATCACACTGACAGTGTGCTCACTGTTACTGTATCAGACTGGATCACACTGACAGTGCGCTCACTGTTACTGTATCAGACTATCACACTGACAGTGTTCTCAATGTTACTGTATCACACTGACCGTGTGCTCACTGTTACTGTATCAGACTGTATCAAACTGACAGTGTGCTCACTGTTACTGTATCAGACTATCACACTGACAGTTTGCTCACTGTTACTGTATCAGACTGTATCACACTGACAGTGTGCTCACTGTTACTGTATCAGACTGTAACACACTGACAGTGCGCTCACTACTACTGTATCAGACTGTATCACACTGACAGTGCGCTCCCTGTTACGGTATCAGACTGTATCACACTGGCAGTGTGCTCACTGTTACTGTATCAGACTGTATCACACTGACAATGTACTCACTGTTACTGTATCAGACTATCACACTGACAGTTCCCTCACTTACTGTATCAGACTGACTGTGCTCACTGTTAGTGTATCGCACTGACCGTGTGCTCACTGTTACTGGATCAGACTGTATCACACTGACAGTGCCCTCACTGTTACTGTATCAGACTGTATCACACTGACAGTGCCCTCACTGTTACTGTATCAGACTGTATCACACTGACAGTGTGCTCACTGTTACTGTATCAGACTATCACACTGACAGTGCGCTCACTATTACTGTATCAGACTGTTTCACACTGACAGTGTGCTCACTATTTCTGGATCAGACTGTATCACACTGACAGTGCGCTCACTGTTACTGTATCACACCGACAGTGTGCTCACTGTTACTGTATCAGACTGTATCACACTGACTGTGTGCTCACTGTTACTGTATCAGACTATCACACTGACAGTGTGCTCACTGTTACTGTATCAGACTGTATCTCACTGACTGCTCACTGTTACTGTATCAGACTATCACACTGACAGTGTGCTCACTGTTACTGTATCAGACTGACAGTGCGCTCACTATTACTGTATCATACTGTATCTCACTGACTGCTCACTGTTACTGTATCAGACAGTATCACACTGACTGTGCTCACTGTTACTGTGTCAGACTGTATCACACTGACAGTGTGCTCACTGTTACTGTATCAGACTGTTTCACACTGACAGTGTGCTCACTATTACTGGATCAGACTGTATCTCACTGACAGTGCGCTCAATGTTACTGTATCAGATTGTATCACACTGACAGTGCTCCCTGTTACTGTATCAGACTGACAGTGTGCTCACTGTTACTGTATCAGACTATCACACTGACAGTGCGCTCGCTATTACTGTATCAGACTGTTTCACACTGACAGTGGGCTCATTGTTACTGTATCAGACTTTATCACACTGACAGTGCGCTCACTGTTACTGTATCAGACTGTATCACTCTGACATTGTGCTCACTGTTACTGTATCAGACTGTATCACTGACAGTGTGCTCACTGTTACTGTATCAGACTATCACACTGACTGTGTGCTCACTGTTACTGTATCAGGCTGTATCACACTGACTGTGTGCTCACTGTTACTGTATCAGACTGTAACACACTGACAGTGCGCTCACTACTACTGTATCAGACTGTATCACACTGACAGTGCGCTCCCTGTTACGGTATCAGACTGTGTCACACTGGCAGTGTGCTCACTGTTACTGTATCAGACTGTATCACACTGACAGTGTACTCACTGTTACTGTATCAGACTATCACACTGACAGTTCCCTCACTGTTACTGTATCAGACTGACAGTGTGCTCACTGTTACTGTATCAGACTATCACACTGACAGTGCGCTCACTATTACTGTATCAGACTGTTTCACACTGACAGTGGGCTCATTGTTACTGTATCAGACTGTATCACTCTGACATTGTGCTCACTGTTACTGTATCAGACTGTTTCACTGACAGTGTGCTCACTGTACCTGTATCAGACTGTATCACACTGACAGTGTGATCACTGTTACTGTATCAGACTGTAACACACTGACAGTGCGCCCACAATTACTGTATCAGACTGTATCACACTGACAGTGCTCACTATTACTGTATCACACTGACAGTGTGCTCACTGTTACTGTATCAGACTGCATCACAGGCAGTGTGCTCACTGTTAATGTATCAGACTGTATCACACTGACTGCTCACTGTTACTGTGTCACACTGACAGTGTGCTCACTGTTACTCTATCAGACTGCATCACACAGACCGTGTGCTGACTGTTACTGTATCACACTGACAGTGTGCTCACTGTTACTGTATCAGACTATCACACTGACAGTTTGCTCACTGTTACTGTATCAGACTGTATCACACTGACAGTGTGCTCACTGTTACTGTATCAGACTGTAACACACTGACAGTGCGCTCACTACTACTGTATCAGACTGTATCACACTGACAGTGCGCTCCCTGTTACGGTATCAGACTGTATCACACTGGCAGTGTGCTCACTGTTACTGTATCAGACTGTATCACACTGACAGTTTACTCACTGTTACTGTATCAGACTATCACACTGACAGTTCCCTCACTGTTACTGTATCAGACTGACAGTGTGCTCACTGTTACTGTATCAGACTATCTCACTGACAGTGCGCTCACTATTACTGTATCAGACTGTTTCACACTGACAGTGTGCTCACTATTTCTGGATCAGACTGTATCTCACTGACAGTGCGCTCAATGTTACTGTATCAGTTTGCATCACACTGACAGTGCTCACTGTTACTGTATCACATGACAGTGCGCTCACTGTTACTGTATCACACTGACAGTGTGCTCACTGTTACTGTATCAGACTGTATCACACTGACAGTGCGCTCACTGTTACTGTATCAGACTATCACACTGACAGTGTTCTCAATGTTACTGTGTCACACTGACCGTGTGCTCACTGTTACTGTAGCAGACTGTATCACACTGACAGTGTGCTCACTGTTACTGTATCAGACTATCACACTGACAGTTTGCTCACTGTTACTGTATCAGACTGTATCACACTGACAGTGTGCTCACTGTTACTGTATCAGACTGTAACACACTGACAGTGCGCTCACTACTACTGTATCAGACTGTATCACACTGACAGTGCGCTCCCTGTTACGGTATCAGACTGTATCACACTGGCAGTGTGCTCACTGTTACTGTATCAGACTGTATCACACTGACAATGTACTCACTGTTACTGTATCAGACTATCACACTGACAGTTCCCTCACTGTTACTGTATCAGACTGACTGTGCTCACTGTTAGTGTATTGCACTGACAGTGTGCTCACTGTTACTGTATCGCACTGACCGTGTGCTCACTGTTACTGGATCAGACTGTATCACACTGACAGGGCCCTCACTGTTACTGTATCAGACTGTATCACACTGACAGTGCCCTCACTGTTACTGTATCAGACTGTATCACACTGACAGTGTGCTCACTGTTACTGTATCAGACTGTTTCACACTGACAGTGTGCTCACTATTTCTGGATCAGACTGTATCACACTGACAGTGCGCTCACTGTTACTGTATCACACCGACAGTGTGCTCACTGTTACTGTATCAGACTGTATCACACTGACTGTGTGCTCACTGTTACTGTATCAGACTATCACACTGACAGTGTGCTCACTGTTACTGTATCAGACTGTATCACACTGACAGGGCCCTCACTGTTACTGTATCAGACTGTATCACACTGACAGTGTGCTCATTGTTACTGTATCAGACTGTATCACACTGACAGTGTGCTCCCTGTTACGGTATCAGACTGTATCACACTGGCAATGTGCTCACTATTACTGTATCAGACTGTATCACACTGACAGTGCGCTCACTGTTACTGTATCAGACTGCCAGTGCGCTCACTATTACTGTATCAGACTGTATCTCACTGACTGCTCACTGTTACTGTATCAGACTATCACACTGACAGTGTGCTCACTGTTACTGTATCAGACTGACAGTGCGCTCACTGTTACTGTATCTCACTGACTGCTCACTGTTACTGTATCAGACAGTATCACACTGACTGTGCTCACTGTTACTGTATCAGACTGTATCACACTGACAGTGTGCTCACTGTTTCTGTATCACACTATCACACTGACAGTGCGCTCACTGTTACTGTATCAGACTATCACACTGACTGTGTGCTCACTGTTACTGTATCAGACTGTTTCACACTGACAGTGTGCTCACTATTACTGGATCAGACTGTATCTCACTGACAGTGCGCTCAATGTTACTGTATCAGATTGTATCACACTGACAGTGCTCACTGTTACTGTATCACACTGACAGTGCTCACTGTTACTGTATCACACTGACAGTGCGCTCACTGTTACTGTATCACACTGACAGTGCGCTCACTGTTACTGTATCACACAGACAGTGTGCTCACTGTTACTGAATCAGACTGTATCACACTGACAGTGTGCTCAATGTTACTGTATCAGACTGTATCACACTGACAGTGCGCTCACTGTTACTGTATCAGACTGTATCTCACTGACAGTGCTCACTGTTACTGTATCAGACTGTATCTCACTGACAGTGCTCACTGTTACTGTATCAGACTGTATCACACTGACAGTGCTCACTGTTACTGAATCAGACTGTATCACACTGACAGTGCACTCACTTACTGTATCAGACTGTATCACACTGACAGTGTGCTCACTATTACTGTATCAGACTGTATCACACTGACTGTGTGCTCACTGTTACTGTATCAGACTGTATCACACTGATGGTGCGCTCACTATTACCGTATCAGACTGTCTCACACTGACAGTGTGCTCACTTTTACTGTATCAGACTGTTTCACCCTGACAGTGTGCTCACTATTACTGGATCAGACTGTATCTCACTGACAGTGTGCTCAATGTTACTGTATCAGACTGTATCACACTGACAGTGCACTCACTGTTACTGTATCAGACTGTATCACACTGACAGTGTGCTCAATGTTACTGTATCAGACTGTATCACACTGACAGTGCACTCACTGTTACTGTATCAGACTGTATCACACTGACAGTGTGCTCAATGTTACTGTATCATACTGTATCACACTGACAGTGCTCACTGTTACTGTATCAGACTATCTCACTGACAGTGCTCACTGTTACTGTATCAGACTGTATCACACTAACAGTGCACTCACTGTTACTGGATCAGACTGTATCACACAGTGTGCTCACTGTTCCTCTATCAGACTGTATCACACTGACAGTGTGCTCACTGTTACTGTATCACACTGACAGTGTGCTCAATGTTACTGTATCAGACTGTATCACACTGACAGTGTGCTCACTGTACCTGGAGCAGACTGTATCACACTGACAGTGTGCTCACTGTTACTGTATCAGACTGTATCACACTGACAGTGTGCTCACTGTTACTGTATCAGACTGTATCACACTGACAGTGTGCTCACTATTACTGTATCACACTGACAGTGTGCTCACTATTACTTTATCACACTGACAGTGCATTCACTGTTACTGTATCAGATTGTATCTCACTGACAGTGTGCTCACTGTTACTGTATCAGACTGTATCACACTGACTGTGTGCTCACTGTTATGTATCAGACTGTATCACACTGACAGTGCGCTCACTGTTACTGTATCAGACTGTATCACACCAACAGTGTGCTCACTGTTACTGTATCACACTGACTGTGCGCTCACTGTTACTGTATCAGACTGTATCTCACTGACAGTGCTCACTGTTACTGTATCAGACTATCACACTGACAGTGTGCTCACTGTTACTGTATCAGACTGTATCACACTGACAGTGTGCTCACTGTTACTGTATCAGACTGACAGTGCGCTCACTGTTACTGTATGAGACTATCACACTGACCATGCGCTCACTGTTACTGTATCAGACTATCACACTGACAGTGCGCTCACTGTTACTGTATCAGACTGTATGACTGACAGTGTGCTCACTGTTGCTGTATCCGACTGTATCACACTGACTGTGCTCACTGCTACTGTATCAGATTGTATCACTGACAGTGCTCACTGTTACTGTTTCAGACTGTATCACACTGATGTGTGCTCACCAGTACTGTATCAGACTGTATCACACTGACAGTGTGCTCACTGTTACTGTATCAGACTATATCACACTGACAGTGTGCTCACTGTTACTGTATCAGACTGTATCTCACTGACAGTGCGCTCACTGTTACTGTATCAGACTGTATCTCACTGACAGTGCGCTCACTGTTACTGTATCACACTGACAGTGTGCTCACTGTTACTGTATCAGACTGTATCACACCGACAATGTGCTCACTGTTACTGTATCAGACTATCACACTGACTGTGTGCTCACTGTTACTGTATCAGACTGACTGTGCTCACTGTTACTGTATCAGACTGTATCACACTGACTGTGCTCACTGTTACTGTATCAGACTGTATCACACTGTCAGTGTGCTTATTGTTACTGTATCAGACTGTATCACACTGACAGTGCGCTCACTGTTACTGTATCAGACTGTATCTCGCTGACAGTGCGCTCACTGTTACTGTATCAGACTATCACACTGACAGTGTGCTCACTGTTACTGTCTCACACTGACAGTGTGCTCACTGTTACTGTATCAGACTATCACACTGACTGTGTGCTCACTGTTACTGTATCAGACTGACTGTGCTCACTGTTACTGTATCAGACTGTATCACACTGACAGTGTGCTCACTGTTACTGTATCAGACTGACTGCTCACTGTTACTGTATCAGACTGTATCACACTGACAGTGTGCTCACTGTTACTGTATCAGACTGTATCACACTGTCAGTGTGCTTATTGTTACTGTATCAGACTGTATCTCACTGACAGTGCGCTCACTGTTACTGTATCAGACTGTATCACACTGACAGTGCGCTCACTGTTACTGCATCAGACTGTATCTCACTGACAGTGTGCTCACTGTTACTGTCTCACACTGACAGTGTGCTCACTGTTACTGTATCAGACTATCACACTGACTGTGCTCACTGTTACTGTATCAGACTGACTGCTCACTGTTACTGTATCAGACTGTATCACACTGACAGTGTGCTCACTGTTACTGTATCAGACTGACTGTGCTCACTGTTACTGTATCAGACTGTATCACACTGACAGTGTGCTCACTATTACTGTATCAGACTGTATCACACTGACTGTGTGCTCACTGTTACTGTATCAGACTGACTGTGCTCACTGTTACTGTATCAGGCTGTATCACACTGACAGTGTGCTCACTGTTACTGTATCAGACTGACTGTGCTCACTGTTACTGTATCAGACTGTATCACACTGTCAGTGTGCTCACTGTTACTGTATCAGACTGTATCACACTGACAGTGTGCTCGCTGTTACTGTATCAGACTGTATCACACTGACAGTGTGCTCACTGTTACTGTATCAGACTGGATCACACTGGCAGTGTGCTCACTGTTACTGTATCAGACTGTAACACACTGACAGTGTGCTCACTATTACTGGATCAGACTGTATCTCACTGACAGTGCGCTCAATGTTACTGTATCAGATTGTATCACACTGACAGTGCTCACTGTTACTGTATCACACTGACAGTGCTCACTGTTACTGTATCACACTGACAGTGCGCTCACTGTTACTGTATCACACTGACAGTGCGCTCACTGTTACTGTATCACACAGACAGTGTGCTCACTGTTACTGAATCAGACTGTATCACACTGACAGTGTGCTCAATGTTACTGTATCAGACTGTATCACACTGACAGTGCGCTCACTGTTACTGTATCAGACTGTATCTCACTGACAGTGCTCACTGTTACTGTATCAGACTGTATCTCACTGACAGTGCTCACTGTTACTGTATCAGACTGTATCACACTGACAGTGCTCACTGTTACTGAATCAGACTGTATCACACTGACAGTGCACTCACTTACTGTATCAGACTGTATCACACTGACAGTGTGCTCACTATTACTGTATCAGACTGTATCACACTGACTGTGTGCTCACTGTTACTGTATCAGACTGTATCACACTGATGGTGCGCTCACTATTACCGTATCAGACTGTCTCACACTGACAGTGTGCTCACTTTTACTGTATCAGACTGTTTCACCCTGACAGTGTGCTCACTATTACTGGATCAGACTGTATCTCACTGACAGTGTGCTCAATGTTACTGTATCAGACTGTATCACACTGACAGTGCACTCACTGTTACTGTATCAGACTGTATCACACTGACAGTGTGCTCAATGTTACTGTATCAGACTGTATCACACTGACAGTGCACTCACTGTTACTGTATCAGACTGTATCACACTGACAGTGTGCTCAATGTTACTGTATCATACTGTATCACACTGACAGTGCTCACTGTTACTGTATCAGACTATCTCACTGACAGTGCTCACTGTTACTGTATCAGACTGTATCACACTAACAGTGCACTCACTGTTACTGTATCAGACTGTATCACACAGTGTGCTCACTGTTCCTCTATCAGACTGTATCACACTGACAGTGTGCTCACTGTTACTGTATCACACTGACAGTGTGCTCAATGTTACTGTATCAGACTGTATCACACTGACAGTGTGCTCACTGTACCTGGAGCAGACTGTATCACACTGACAGTGTGCTCACTGTTACTGTATCAGACTGTATCACACTGACAGTGTGCTCACTGTTACTGTATCAGACTGTATCACACTGACAGTGTGCTCACTATTACTGTATCACACTGACAGTGTGCTCACTATTACTTTATCACACTGACAGTGCATTCACTGTTACTGTATCAGATTGTATCTCACTGACAGTGTGCTCACTGTTACTGTATCAGACTGTATCACACTGACTGTGTGCTCACTGTTATGTATCAGACTGTATCACACTGACAGTGCGCTCACTGTTACTGTATCAGACTGTATCACACCAACAGTGTGCTCACTGTTACTGTATCACACTGACTGTGCGCTCACTGTTACTGTATCAGACTGTATCTCACTGACAGTGCTCACTGTTACTGTATCAGACTATCACACTGACAGTGTGCTCACTGTTACTGTATCAGACTGACAGTGCGCTCACTGTTACTGTATGAGACTATCACACTGACCATGCGCTCACTGTTACTGTATCAGACTATCACACTGACAGTGCGCTCACTGTTACTGTATCAGACTGTATGACTGACAGTGTGCTCACTGTTGCTGTATCCGACTGTATCACACTGACTGTGCTCACTGCTACTGTATCAGATTGTATCACTGACAGTGCTCACTGTTACTGTTTCAGACTGTATCACACTGATGTGTGCTCACCAGTACTGTATCAGACTGTATCACACTGACAGTGTGCTCACTGTTACTGTATCAGACTATATCACACTGACAGTGTGCTCACTGTTACTGTATCAGACTGTATCTCACTGACAGTGCGCTCACTGTTACTGTATCAGACTGTATCTCACTGACAGTGCGCTCACTGTTACTGTATCACACTGACAGTGTGCTCACTGTTACTGTATCAGACTGTATCACACCGACAATGTGCTCACTGTTACTGTATCAGACTATCACACTGACTGTGTGCTCACTGTTACTGTATCAGACTGACTGTGCTCACTGTTACTGTATCAGACTGTATCACACTGACAGTGTGCTCACTGTTACTGTATCAGACGGTATCACACTGTCAGTCTGCTTATTGTTACTGTATTAGACTGTATCTCACTGACAGTGCGCTCACTGTTACTGTATCAGACTGTATCACACTGACAGTGCGCTCACTGTTACTGTATCAGACTGTATCTCACTGACAGTGCGCTCACTGTTACTGTATCAGACTATCACACTGACAGTGTGCTCACTGTTACTGTCTCACACTGACAGTGTGCTCACTGTTACTGTATCAGACTATCACACTGACTGTGTGCTCACTGTTACTGTATCAGACTGACTGTGCTCACTGTTACTGTATCAGACTGTATCACACTGACAGTGTGCTCACTGTTACTGTATCAGACTGACTGCTCACTGTTACTGTATCAGACTGTATCACACTGACAGTGTGCTCACTGTTACTGTATCAGACTGTATCACACTGTCAGTGTGCTTATTGTTACTGTATCAGACTGTATCTCACTGACAGTGCGCTCACTGTTACTGTATCAGACTGTATCACACTGACAGTGCGCTCACTGTTACTGCATCAGACTGTATCTCACTGACAGTGTGCTCACTGTTACTGTCTCACACTGACAGTGTGCTCACTGTTACTGTATCAGACTATCACACTGACTGTGCTCACTGTTACTGTATCAGACTGACTGTGCTCACTGTTACTGTATCAGACTGTATCACACTGACAGTGTGCTCACTGTTACTGTATCAGACTGACTGTGCTCACTGTTACTGTATCAGACTGTATCACACTGACAGTGTGCTCACTATTACTGTATCAGACTGTATCACACTGACAGTGTGCTCACTGTTACTGTATCAGACTGACTGTGCTCACTGTTACTGTATCAGGCTGTATCACACTGACAGTGTGCTCACTGTTACTGTATCAGACTGACTGTGCTCACTGTTACTGTATCAGACTGTATCACACTGTCAGTGTGCTCACTGTTACTGTATCAGACTGTATCACACTGACAGTGTGCTCGCTGTTACTGTATCAGACTATCACACTGACTGTGCTCACTGTTACTGTATCAGACTGGATCACACTGGCAGTGTGCTCACTGTTACTGTATCAGACTGTAACACACTGACTGTGTGCTCACTGTTACTGTATCAGACTGTATCTCACTGACAGTGCGCTCACTGTTACTGTATCAGACTATCACACTGACAGTGTGCTCACTGTTACTGTCTCACACTGACAGTGTGCTCACTGTTACTGTATCAGACTATCACACTGACTGTGTGCTCACTGTTACTGTATCAGACTGACTGTGCTCACTGTTACTGTATCAGACTGTATCACACTGACAGTGTGCTCACTGTTACTGTATCAGACTGACTGTGCTCACTGTTACTGTATCAGACTGTATCACACTGACAGTGTGCTCACTATTACTGTATCAGACTGTATCACACTGACAGTGTGCTCACTGTTACTGTATCAGACTGACTGTGCTCACTGTTACTGTATCAGACTATCACACTGACAGTGTGCTCACTGTTACTGTATCAGACTGTATCGCACTGTCAGTGTGCTTATTGTTACTGTATTAGACTATCACACTGACAGTGCGCTCACTATTACTGTATCAGACTATCACACTGTCAGTGTGCTTATTGTTACTGTATCAGACTATCACACTGACAGTGCGCTCACTATTACTGTATCAGACTATCACACTGACAGTGCGTTCACTGTTACTGTATCACACTGACAGTGTGCTCACTGTTACTGTATCAGACTATCACACTGACAGTGCGCTCACTATTACTGTATCAGACTATCACACTGACAGTGCGTTCACTGTTACTGTATCACACTGACAGTGTGCTCACTGTTACTGTATCAGACTATCACACTGATAGTGCGCTCACTGTTACTATATCAGACTGACTGTGCTCACTGTTACTGTATCAGACTGTATCACACTGTCAGTGTGCTCACTGTTACTGTATCAGACTATCACACTGACAGTGTGCTCGCTGTTACTGTATCAGACTGTATCACACTGACAGTGTGCTCCCTGTTACTGTATCAGACTGGATCACACTGGCAGTGTGCTCACTGTTACTGTATCACACTGACAGTGTGCTCAATGTTACTGTATCAGACTGTATCACACTGACAGTGTGCTCACTGTACCTGGATCAGACTGTATCACGCTGACAGTGTGCTCACTGTTACTGTATCAGACTGTATCACACTGACAGTGTGCTCACTGTTACTGTATCAGACTGTATCACACTGACAGTGTGCTCACTATTACTGTATCACACTGACAGTGCATTCACTGTTACTGTATCAGACTGTATCTCACTGACAGTGTGCTCACTGTTACTGTATCAGACTGTATCACACTGACTGTGCTCACTGTTATGTATCAGACTGTATCACACTGACAGTGCGCTCACTGTTACTGTATCAGACTGTATCACACCGGCAGTGTGCTCACTGTTACTGAATCAGACTGTATCACACCAACAGTGTGCTCACTGTTTCTGTATCACACTGACTGTGCGCTCACTGTTACTGTATCAGACTGTATCTCACTGACAGTGCTCACTGTTACTGTATCAGACTATCACACTGACAGTGTGCTCACTGTTACTGTATCAGACTGTATCACACTGACAGTGTGCTCACTGTTACTGTATCAGACTGTATCACACTGACAGTGTGCTCACTATTACTGTTTCACACTGACAGTGTGCTCACTATTACTGTATCACACTGACAGTGCATTCACTGTTACTGTATCAGACTGTATCTCACTGACAGTGTGCTCACTGTTACTGTATCAGACTGTATCACACTGACTGTGTGCTCACTGTTATGTATCAGACTGTATCACACTGACAGTGCGCTCACTGTTATTGTATCAGACTGTATCACACCGGCAGTGTGCTCACTGTTACTGAATCAGACTGTATCACACCAACAGTGTGCTCACTGTTACTGTATCACACTGACTGTGCGCTCACTGTTACTGTATCAGACTGTATCTCACTGACAGTGCTCACTGTTACTGTATCAGACTATCACACTGACAGTGTGCTCACTGTTACTGTATCAGACTGACAGTGCGCTCACTGTTACTGTATGAGACTATCACACTGACAGTGCACTCACTGTTACTGTATCAGACTGTATCACACTGACCATGCGCTCACTGTTACTGTATCAGACTATCACACTGACTGTGCGCTCACTGTTACTGTATCAGACTGTATGACTGACAGTGTGCTCACTGTTGCTGTATCCGACTGTATCACACTGACTGTGCTCTCTGCTACTGTATCAGATTGTATCACTGACAGTGCTC
Source organism: Scyliorhinus torazame (assembly GCF_047496885.1). Lineage (NCBI taxonomy): Eukaryota > Metazoa > Chordata > Chondrichthyes > Carcharhiniformes > Scyliorhinidae > Scyliorhinus > Scyliorhinus torazame. Next base: position 175,606 of record NW_027308069.1, read on the forward strand.
ACTGTTACTGTTTCAGACTGTATCACACTGATGTGTGCTCACCAGTACTGTGTCAGAATGTATCACACTGACAGTGTGCTCACTGTTACTGTATCAGACTATATCACACTGACAGTGTGCTCACTGTTACTGTATCAGACTGTATCTCACTGACAGTGCGCTCACTGTTACTGTATCACACTGACAGTGTGCTCACTGTTACTGTATCAGACTGTATCACACCGACAGTGTGCTCACTGTTACTGTATCAGACTGTATCACACTGTCAGTGTGCTTATTGTTACTGTATTAGACTGTATCTCACTGACAGTGCGCTCACTGTTACTGTATCAGACTGTATCACACTGACAGTGCGCTCACTGTTACTGTATCAGACTGTATCTCACTGACAGTGCGCTCACTGTTACTGTATCAGACTATCACACTGACAGTGTGCTCACTGTTACTGTCTCACACTGACAGTGTGCTCACTGTTACTGTATCAGACTATCACACTGACTGTGTGCTCACTGTTACTGTATCAGACTGCCTGCTCACTGTTACTGTATCAGACAGTATCACACTGACAGTGTGCTCACTGTTACTGTATCAGACTGTATCACACTGTCAGTGTGCTTATTGTTACTGTATCAGACTGTATCTCACTGACAGTGCGCTCACTGTTACTGTATCAGACTGTATCACACTGACAGTGCGCTCACTGTTACTGCGTCAGACTGTATCTCACTGACAGTGCGCTGACTGTTACTGTATCAGACTATCACACTGACAGTGTGCTCACTGTTACTGTCTCACACTGACAGTGTGCTCACTGTTACTGTATCAGACTGACTGTGCTCACTGTTACTGTATCAGACTGTATCACACTGACAGTGTGCTCACTGTTACTGTATCAGACTGACTGTGCTCACTGTTACTGTATCAGACTGTATCACACTGACAGTGTGCTCACTGTTACTGTATCAGACTCACTGCTCACTGTTACTGTATCAGACTGTATCACACTGACAGTGTGCTCACTGTCACTGTATCAGACTGTATCACACTGTCAGTGTGCTTATTGTTACTGTATCAGACTGTATCTCACTGACAGTGCGCTCACTGTTACTGTATCAGACTGTATCACACTGACAGTGCGCTCACTGTTACTGCATCAGACTGTATCTCACTGACTGCGCTCACTGTTACTGTATCAGACTATCACACTGACAGTGTGCTCACTGTTACTGTCTCACACTGACAGTGTGCTCACTGTTACTGTATCAGACTATCACACTGACTGTGTGCTCACTGTTACTGTATCAGACTGACTGTGCTCACTGTTACTGTATCAGACTGTATCACACTGACAGTGTGCTCACTGTTACTGTATCAGACTATCACACTGACAGTGTGCTCACTGTTACTGTATCAGACTGACTGTGCTCACTGTTACTGTATCAGGCTGTATCACACTGACAGTGTGCTCACTGTTACTGTATCAGACTGACTGTGCTCACTGTTACTGTATCAGGCTGTATCACACTGACAGTGTGCTCACTGTTACTGTATCAGACTGACTGTGCTCACTGTTACTGTATCAGACTGTATCACACTGTCAGTGTGCTCACTGTTACTGTATCAGACTGTATCACACTGACAGTGTGCTCGCTGTTACTGTATCAGACTATCACACTGACAGTGTGCTCACTGTTACTGTATCAGACTGGATCACACTGGCAGTGTGCTCACTGTTACTGTATCAGACTGTAACACACTGACTGTGTGCTCACTGTTACTGTATCAGACTGTATCTCACTGACAGTGCGCTCACTGTTACTGTATCAGACTATCACACTGACAGTGTGCTCACTGTTACTGTCTCACACTGACAGTGTGCTCACTGTTACTGTATCAGACTATCACACTGACTGTGTGCTCACTGTTACTGTATCAGACTGACTGTGCTCACTGTTACTGTATCAGACTGTATCACACTGACAGTGTGCTCACTGTTACTGTATCAGACTGACTGTGCTCACTGTTACTGTATCAGACTGTATCACACTGACAGTGTGCTCACTATTACTGTATCAGACTGTATCACACTGACAGTGTGCTCACTGTTACTGTATCAGACTGACTGTGCTCACTGTTACTGTATCAGACTATCACACTGACAGTGTGCTCACTGTTACTGTATCAGATTGTATCGCACTGTCAGTGTGCTTATTGTTACTGTATTAGACTATCACACTGACAGTGCGCTCACTATTACTGTATCAGACTATCACACTGTCAGTGTGCTTATTGTTACTGTATCAGACTATCACACTGACAGTGCGCTCACTATTACTGTATCAGACTATCACACTGACAGTGCGTTCACTGTTACTGTATCACACTGACAGTGTGCTCACTGTTACTGTATCAGACTATCACACTGATAGTGCGCTCACTGTTACTATATCAGACTGACTGTGCTCACTGTTACTGTATCAGACTGTATCACACTGTCAGTGTGCTCACTGTTACTGTATCAGACTATCACACTGACAGTGTGCTCGCTGTTACTGTATCAGACTGTATCACACTGACAGTGTGCTCCCTGTTACTGTATCAGACTGGATCACACTGGCAGTGTGCTCACTGTTACTGTATCAGACTGTAACACACTGACTGTGTGCTCACTGTTACTGTATCAGACTGTATCTCACTGACAGTGCGCTCACTGTTACTGTATCAGACTATCACACTGACAGTGTGCTCACTGTTACTGTCTCACACTGACAGTGTGCTCACTGTTACTGTATCAGACTATCACACTGACTGTGTGCTCACTGTTACTGTATCAGACTGACTGTGCTCACTGTTACTGTATCAGACTGTATCACACTGACAGTGTGCTCACTGTTACTGTATCAGACTGACTGTGCTCACTGTTACTGTATCAGACTGTATCACACTGACAGTGTGCTCACTATTACTGTATCAGACTGTATCACACTGACAGTGTGCTCACTGTTACTGTATCAGACTGACTGTGCTCACTGTTACTGTATCAGACTATCACACTGACAGTGTGCTCACTGTTACTGTATCAGACTGTATCGCACTGTCAGTGTGCTTATTGTTACTGTATTAGACTATCACACTGACAGTGCGCTCACTATTACTGTATCAGACTATCACACTGACAGTGCGTTCACTGTTACTGTATCACACTGACAGTGTGCTCACTGTTACTGTATCAGACTATCACACTGATAGTGCGCTCCCTGTTACTATATCAGACTGACTGTGCTCACTGTTACTGTATCAGACTGTATCACACTGTCAGTGTGCTCACTGTTACTGTATCAGACTGTATCACACTGACAGTGTGCTCCCTGTTACTGTATCAGACTGGATCACACTGGCAGTGTGCTCACTGTTACTGTATCACACTGACAGTGTGCTCAATGTTACTGTATCAGACTGTATCACACTGACAGTGTGCTCACTGTACCTGGATCAGACTGTATCACACTGACAGTGTGCTCACTGTTACTGTATCAGACTGTATCACACTGACAGTGTGCTCACTATTACTGTATCACACTGACAGTGTGCTCACTATTACTGTATCACACTGACAGTGCATTCACTGTTACTGTATCAGACTGTATCTCACTGACAGTGTGCTCACTGTTACTGTATCAGACTGTATCACACTGACTGTGCTCACTGTTATGTATCAGACTGTATCACACTGACAGTGCGCTCACTGTTACTGTATCAGACTGTATCACACCGGCAGTGTGCTCACTGTTACTGAATCAGACTGTATCACACCAACAGTGTGCTCACTGTTACTGTATCACACTGACTGTGCGCTCACTGTTACTGTATCAGACTGTATCTCACTGACAGTGCTCACTGTTACTGTATCAGACTATCACACTGACAGTGTGCTCACTGTTACTGTATCAGACTGTATCACACTGACAGTGTGCTCACTGTTACTGTATCAGACTGTATCACACTGACAGTGTGCTCACTATTACTGTTTCACACTGACAGTGTGCTCACTATTACTGTATCACACTGACAGTGCATTCACTGTTACTGTATCAGACTGTATCTCACTGACAGTGTGCTCACTGTTACTGTATCAGACTGTATCACACTGACTGTGTGCTCACTGTTATGTATCAGACTGTATCACACTGACAGTGCGCTCACTGTTATTGTATCAGACTGTATCACACCGGCAGTGTGCTCACTGTTACTGAATCAGACTGTATCACACCAACAGTGTGCTCACTGTTACTGTATCACACTGACTGTGCGCTCACTGTTACTGTATCAGACTGTATCTCACTGACAGTGCTCACTGTTACTGTATCAGACTATCACACTGACAGTGTGCTCACTGTTACTGTATCAGACTGTATCACACTGACAGTGTGCTCACTGTTACTGTATCAGACTGACAGTGCGCTCACTGTTACTGTATGAGACTATCACACTGACAGTGCACTCACTGTTACTGTATCAGACTGTATCACACTGACCATGCGCTCACTGTTACTGTATCAGACTATCACACTGACTGTGCGCTCACTGTTACTGTATCAGACTGTATGACTGACAGTGTGCTCACTGTTGCTGTATCCGACTGTATCACACTGACTGTGCTCACTGCTACTGTATCAGATTGTATCACTGACAGTGCTCACTGTTACTGTTTCAGACTGTATCACACTGATGTGTGCTCACCAGTACTGTGTCAGACTGTATCACACTGACAGTGTGCTCACTGTTACTGTATCAGACTATATCACACTGACAGTGTGCTCACTGTTACTGTATCAGACTGTATCTCACTGACAGTGCGCTCACTGTTACTGTATCAGACTGTATCTCACTGACAGTGCGCTCACTGTTACTGTATCACACTGACAGTGTGCTCACTGTTACTGTATCAGACTGTATCACACCGACAATGTGCTCACTATTACTGTATCAGACTATCACACTGACTGTGTGCTCACTGTTACTGTATCAGACTGACTGTGCTCACTGTTACTGTATCAGACTGTATCACACTGACAGTGTGCTCACTGTTACTGTATCAGACTGTATCACACTGTCAGTGTGCTTATTGTTACTGTATTAGACTGTATCTCACTGACAGTGCGCTCACTGTTACTGTATCAGACTGTATCACACTGACAGTGCGCTCACTGTTACTGTATCAGACTGTATCTCACTGACAGTGCGCTCACTGTTACTGTATCAGACTATCACACTGACAGTGTGCTCACTGTTACTGTCTCACACTGACAGTGTGCTCACTGTTACTGTATCAGACTCTCACACTGACTGTGTGCTCACTGTTACTGTATCAGACTGACTGCTCACTGTTACTGTATCAGACAGTATCACACTGACAGTGTGCTCACTGTTACTGTATCAGACTGTATCACACTGACAGTGCGCTCACTGTTACTGTATCAGACTGTATCACACTGACAGTGCGCTCACTGTTACTGCATCAGACTGTATCTCACTGACAGTGCGCTGACTGTTACTGTATCAGACTATCACACTGACAGTGTGCTCACTGTTACTGTCTCACACTGACAGTGTGCTCACTGTTACTGTATCAGACTATCACACTGACTGTGTGCTCACTGTTACTGTATCAGACTGACTGTGCTCACTGTTACTGTATCAGACTGTATCACACTGACAGTGTGCTCACTGTTACTGTATCAGACTGACTGTGCTCACTGTTACTGTATCAGACTATCACACTGACAGTGTGCTCACTGTTACTGTATCAGACTCACTGCTCACTGTTACTGTATCAGACTGTATCACACTGACAGTGTGCTCACTGTCACTGTATCAGACTGTATCACACTGTCAGTGTGCTTATTGTTACTGTATCAGACTGTATCTCACTGACAGTGCGCTCACTGTTACTGTATCAGACTGTATCACACTGACAGTGCGCTCACTGTTACTGCATCAGACTGTATCTCACTGACAGTGCGCTCACTGTTACTGTATCAGACTATCACACTGACAGTGTGCTCACTGTTACTGTCTCACACTGACAGTGTGCTCACTGTTACTGTATCAGACTGACTGTGCTCACTGTTACTGTATCAGGCTGTATCACACTGACAGTGTGCTCACTGTTACTGTATCAGACTGACTGTGCTCACTGTTACTGTATCAGACTGTATCACACTGTCAGTGTGCTCACTGTTACTGTATCAGACTGTATCACACTGACAGTGTGCTCGCTGTTACTGTATCAGACTGTATCACACTGACAGTGTGCTCACTGTTACTGTATCAGACTGGATCACACTGGCAGTGTGCTCACTGTTACTGTATCAGACTGTAACACACTGACTGTGTGCTCACTGTTACTGTATCAGACTGTATCTCACTGACAGTGCGCTCACTGTTACTGTATCAGACTATCACACTGACAGTGTGCTCACTGTTACTGTCTCACACTGACAGTGTGCTCACTGTTACTGTATCAGACTATCACACTGACTGTGTGCTCACTGTTACTGTATCAGACTGACTGTGCTCACTGTTACTGTATCAGACTGTATCACACTGACAGTGTGCTCACTGTTACTGTATCAGACTGACTGTGCTCACTGTTACTGTATCAGACTGTATCACACTGACAGTGTGCTCACTATTACTGTATCAGACTGTATCACACTGACAGTGTGCTCACTGTTACTGTATCAGACTGACTGTGCTCACTGTTACTGTATCAGACTATCACACTGACAGTGTGCTCACTGTTACTGTATCAGACTGTATCGCACTGTCAGTGTGCTTATTGTTACTGTATTAGACTATCACACTGACAGTGCGCTCACTATTACTGTATCAGACTATCACACTGTCAGTGTGCTTATTGTTACTGTATCAGACTATCACACTGACAGTGCGCTCACTATTACTGTATCAGACTATCACACTGACAGTGCGTTCACTGTTACTGTATCACACTGACAGTGTGCTCACTGTTACTGTATCAGACTATCACACTGATAGTGCGCTCACTGTTACTATATCAGACTGACTGTGCTCACTGTTACTGTATCAGACTGTATCACACTGTCAGTGTGCTCACTGTTACTGTATCAGACTATCACACTGACAGTGTGCTCGCTGTTACTGTATCAGACTGTATCACACTGACAGTGTGCTCCCTGTTACTGTATCAGACTGGATCACACTGGCAGTGTGCTCACTGTTACTGTATCACACTGACAGTGTGCTCAATGTTACTGTATCAGACTGTATCACACTGACAGTGTGCTCACTGTACCTGGATCAGACTGTATCACACTGACAGTGTGCTCACTGTTACTGTATCAGACTGTATCACACTGACAGTGTGCTCACTGTTACTGTATCAGACTGTATCACACTGACAGTGTGCTCACTATTACTCTATCACACTGACAGTGTGCTCACTATTACTGTATCACACTGACAGTGCATTCACTGTTACTGTATCAGACTGTATCTCACTGACAGTGTGCTCACTGTTACTGTATCAGACTGTATCACACTGACTGTGTGCTCACTGTTATGTATCAGACTGTATCACACTGACAGTGCGCTCACTGTTACTGTATCAGACTGTATCACACCGGCAGTGTGCTCACTGTTACTGAATCAGACTGTATCACACCAACAGTGTGCTCACTGTTACTGTATCACACTGACTGTGCGCTCACTGTTACTGTATCAGACTATCACACTGACAGTGCGTTCACTGTTACTGTATCACACTGACAGTGTGCTCACTGTTACTGTATCAGACTATCACACTGATAGTGCGCTCACTGTTACTATATCAGACTGACTGTGCTCACTGTTACTGTATCAGACTGTATCACACTGTCAGTGTGCTCACTGTTACTGTATCAGACTATCACACTGACAGTGTGCTCGCTGTTACTGTATCAGACTGTATCACACTGACAGTGTGCTCCCTGTTACTGTATCAGACTGGATCACACTGGCAGTGTGCTCACTGTTACTGTATCACACTGACAGTGTGCTCAATGTTACTGTATCAGACTGTATCACACTGACAGTGTGCTCACTGTACCTGGATCAGACTGTATCACACTGACAGTGTGCTCACTGTTACTGTATCAGACTGTATCACACTGACAGTGTGCTCACTGTTACTGTATCAGACTGTATCACACTGACAGTGTGCTCACTATTACTCTATCACACTGACAGTGTGCTCACTATTACTGTATCACACTGACAGTGCATTCACTGTTACTGTATCAGACTGTATCTCACTGACAGTGTGCTCACTGTTACTGTATCAGACTGTATCACACTGACTGTGTGCTCACTGTTATGTATCAGACTGTATCACACTGACAGTGCGCTCACTGTTACTGTATCAGACTGTATCACACCGGCAGTGTGCTCACTGTTACTGAATCAGACTGTATCACACCAACAGTGTGCTCACTGTTACTGTATCACACTGACTGTGCGCTCACTGTTACTGTATCAGACTGTATCTCACTGACAGTGCTCACTGTTACTGTATCAGACTGTCAGTGCGCTCACTGTTACTGTATGAGACTAACACACTGACAGTGCACTCACTGTTACTGTATCAGACTGTATGACTGACAGTGTGCTCACTGTTGCTGTATCCGACTGTATCACACTGACTGTGCTCACTGCTACTGTATCAGATTGTATCACTGACAGTGCTCACTGTTCCTGTTTCAGACTGTATCACACTGATGTGTGCTCACTATTACTCTATCAGACTGTATCACACTGACAGTGTGCTCACTGTTACTGTATCAGACTATATCACACTGACAGTGTGCTCACTGTTACTGTATCAGACTGTATCTCACTGACAGTGCGCTCACTGTTACTGTATCAGACTGTATCACACTGACAGTGCGCTCACTGTTACTGTATCAGACTGTATCTCACTGACAGTGTGCTCACTGCTACTGTATCACACTGACAGTGTGCTCACTGTTACTGTATCAGACTGTATCACACCGACAATGTGCTCACTGTTACTGTATCAGACTATCACACTGACTGTGTGCTCACTGTTACTGTATCAGACTGACTGTGCTCACTGTTACTGTATCAGACTGTATCACACTGACAGTGTGCTCACTGTTACTGTATCAGACTGTATCACACTGTCAGTGTGCTTATTGTTACTGTATTAGACTGTATCTCACTGACAGTGCGCTCACTGTTACTGTATCAGACTGTATCACACTGACAGTGCGCTCACTGTTACTGTATCAGACTGTATCTCACTGACAGTGCGCTCACTGTTACTGTATCAGACTATCACACTGACAGTGTGCTCACTGTTACTGTCTCACACTGACAGTGTGCTCACTGTTACTGTATCAGACTGACTGTGCTCACTGTTACTGTATCAGACTGTATCACACTGACAGTGTGCTCACTGTTACTGTATCAGACTGACTGCTCACTGTTACTGTATCAGACTGTATCACACTGACAGTGTGCTCACTATTACTGTATCACACTGACAGTTTGCTCACTATTACTGTATCACACTGACAGTGCATTCACTGTTACTGTATCAGACTGTATCTCACTGACAGTGTGCTCACTGTTACTGTATCAGACTATCACACTGACAGTGTGCTCACTGTTACTGTATCAGACTATCACACTGACTGTGTGCTCACTGTTACTGTATCAGACTGACTGTGCTCACTGTTACTGTATCAGACTGTATCACACTGACTGTGTGCTCACTGTTATGTATCAGACTGTATCACACTGACAGTGCGCTCACTGTTACTGTATCAGACTGTATCACACCAACAGTGTGCTCACTGTTACTGTATCACACTGACTGTGCGCTCACTGTTACTGTATCAGACTGTATCTCACTGACAGTGCTCACTGTTACTGTATCAGACTATCACACTGACAGTGTGCTCACTGTTACTGTATCAGACTGTATCACACTGACAGTGTGCTCACTGTTACTGTATCAGACTGACAGTGCGCTCACTGTTACTGTATGAGACTATCACACTGACCATGCGCTCACTGTTACTGTATCAGACTATCACACTGACAGTGCGCTCACTGTTACTGTATCAGACTGTATGACTGACAGTGTGCTCACTGTTGCTGTATCCGACTGTATCACACTGACTGTGCTCACTGCTACTGTATCAGATTGTATCACTGACAGTGCTCACTGTTACTGTTTCAGACTGTATCACACTGATGTGTGCTCACCAGTACTGTATCAGACTGTATCACACTGACAGTGTGCTCACTGTTACTGTATCAGACTATATCACACTGACAGTGTGCTCACTGTTACTGTATCAGACTGTATCTCACTGACAGTGCGCTCACTGTTACTGTATCAGACTGTATCTCACTGACAGTGCGCTCACTGTTACTGTATCACACTGACAGTGTGCTCACTGTTACTGTATCAGACTGTATCACACCGACAATGTGCTCACTGTTACTGTATCAGACTATCACACTGACTGTGTGCTCACTGTTACTGTATCAGACTGACTGTGCTCACTGTTACTGTATCAGACTGTATCACACTGACTGTGCTCACTGTTACTGTATCAGACTGTATCACACTGTCAGTGTGCTTATTGTTACTGTATCAGACTGTATCACACTGACAGTGCGCTCACTGTTACTGTATCAGACTGTATCTCGCTGACAGTGCGCTCACTGTTACTGTATCAGACTATCACACTGACAGTGTGCTCACTGTTACTGTCTCACACTGACAGTGTGCTCACTGTTACTGTATCAGACTATCACACTGACTGTGTGCTCACTGTTACTGTATCAGACTGACTGTGCTCACTGTTACTGTATCAGACTGTATCACACTGACAGTGTGCTCACTGTTACTGTATCAGACTGACTGCTCACTGTTACTGTATCAGACTGTATCACACTGACAGTGTGCTCACTGTTACTGTATCAGACTGTATCACACTGTCAGTGTGCTTATTGTTACTGTATCAGACTGTATCTCACTGACAGTGCGCTCACTGTTACTGTATCAGACTGTATCACACTGACAGTGCGCTCACTGTTACTGCATCAGACTGTATCTCACTGACAGTGTGCTCACTGTTACTGTCTCACACTGACAGTGTGCTCACTGTTACTGTATCAGACTATCACACTGACTGTGCTCACTGTTACTGTATCAGACTGACTGCTCACTGTTACTGTATCAGACTGTATCACACTGACAGTGTGCTCACTGTTACTGTATCAGACTGACTGTGCTCACTGTTACTGTATCAGACTGTATCACACTGACAGTGTGCTCACTATTACTGTATCAGACTGTATCACACTGACTGTGTGCTCACTGTTACTGTATCAGACTGACTGTGCTCACTGTTACTGTATCAGGCTGTATCACACTGACAGTGTGCTCACTGTTACTGTATCAGACTGACTGTGCTCACTGTTACTGTATCAGACTGTATCACACTGTCAGTGTGCTCACTGTTACTGTATCAGACTGTATCACACTGACAGTGTGCTCGCTGTTACTGTATCAGACTGTATCACACTGACAGTGTGCTCACTGTTACTGTATCAGACTGGATCACACTGGCAGTGTGCTCACTGTTACTGTATCAGACTGTAACACACTGACAGTGTGCTCACTATTACTGGATCAGACTGTATCTCACTGACAGTGCGCTCAATGTTACTGTATCAGATTGTATCACACTGACAGTGCTCACTGTTACTGTATCACACTGACAGTGCTCACTGTTACTGTATCACACTGACAGTGCGCTCACTGTTACTGTATCACACTGACAGTGCGCTCACTGTTACTGTATCACACAGACAGTGTGCTCACTGTTACTGAATCAGACTGTATCACACTGACAGTGTGCTCAATGTTACTGTATCAGACTGTATCACACTGACAGTGCGCTCACTGTTACTGTATCAGACTGTATCTCACTGACAGTGCTCACTGTTACTGTATCAGACTGTATCTCACTGACAGTGCTCACTGTTACTGTATCAGACTGTATCACACTGACAGTGCTCACTGTTACTGAATCAGACTGTATCACACTGACAGTGCACTCACTTACTGTATCAGACTGTATCACACTGACAGTGTGCTCACTATTACTGTATCAGACTGTATCACACTGACTGTGTGCTCACTGTTACTGTATCAGACTGTATCACACTGATGGTGCGCTCACTATTACCGTATCAGACTGTCTCACACTGACAGTGTGCTCACTTTTACTGTATCAGACTGTTTCACCCTGACAGTGTGCTCACTATTACTGGATCAGACTGTATCTCACTGACAGTGTGCTCAATGTTACTGTATCAGACTGTATCACACTGACAGTGCACTCACTGTTACTGTATCAGACTGTATCACACTGACAGTGTGCTCAATGTTACTGTATCAGACTGTATCACACTGACAGTGCACTCACTGTTACTGTATCAGACTGTATCACACTGACAGTGTGCTCAATGTTACTGTATCATACTGTATCACACTGACAGTGCTCACTGTTACTGTATCAGACTATCTCACTGACAGTGCTCACTGTTACTGTATCAGACTGTATCACACTAACAGTGCACTCACTGTTACTGTATCAGACTGTATCACACAGTGTGCTCACTGTTCCTCTATCAGACTGTATCACACTGACAGTGTGCTCACTGTTACTGTATCACACTGACAGTGTGCTCAATGTTACTGTATCAGACTATCACACTGACAGTGTGCTCACTGTACCTGGAGCAGACTGTATCACACTGACAGTGTGCTCACTGTTACTGTATCAGACTGTATCACACTGACAGTGTGCTCACTGTTACTGTATCAGACTGTATCACACTGACAGTGTGCTCACTATTACTGTATCACACTGACAGTGTGCTCACTATTACTTTATCACACTGACAGTGCATTCACTGTTACTGTATCAGATTGTATCTCACTGACAGTGTGCTCACTGTTACTGTATCAGACTGTATCACACTGACTGTGTGCTCACTGTTATGTATCAGACTGTATCACACTGACAGTGCGCTCACTGTTACTGTATCAGACTGTATCACACCAACAGGGGCAGCACGGTAGCACAAGTGATTAGCACTGTGGCTTCACAGCGCCAGGGTCCCAGGTTCGATTCCCCGCTGGGTCACTGTCTGTGCGGAGTTTGCACGTTCTCCCTGTGTCCGCGTGGGTTTCCTCCGGGTGCTCCGGTTTCCTCCCACAGTCCAAAGATGTGCAGGTTAGGTGGATTGGCCATGCTAAATTACCCGTAGTGTCCATAAGGGTTGGGAGGGGTTATTGGGTTGCGGGGATAAGGTGGAAGTGAGGGATTAATGTGGGTCGGTGCAGACTCGATGGGCCGAATGGCCTCCTTCTGCACTGTATGTTCTATGTAATCTATGTAACAGTGTGCTCACTGTTACTGTATCACACTGACTGTGCGCTCACTGTTACTGTATCAGACTGTATCTCACTGACAGTGCTCACTGTTACTGTATCAGACTATCACACTGACAGTGTGCTCACTGTTACTGTATCAGACTGACAGTGCGCTCACTGTTACTGTATGAGACTATCACACTGACCATGCGCTCACTGTTACTGTATCAGACTATCACACTGACAGTGCGCTCACTGTTACTGTATCAGACTGTATGACTGACAGTGTGCTCACTGTTGCTGTATCCGACTGTATCACACTGACTGTGCTCACTGCTACTGTATCAGATTGTATCACTGACAGTGCTCACTGTTACTGTTTCAGACTGTATCACACTGATGTGTGCTCACCAGTACTGTATCAGACTGTATCACACTGACAGTGTGCTCACTGTTACTGTATCAGACTATATCACACTGACAGTGTGCTCACTGTTACTGTATCAGACTGTATCTCACTGACAGTGCGCTCACTGTTACTGTATCAGACTGTATCTCACTGACAGTGCGCTCACTGTTACTGTATCACACTGACAGTGTGCTCACTGTTACTGTATCAGACTGTATCACACCGACAATGTGCTCACTGTTACTGTATCAGACTATCACACTGACTGTGTGCTCACTGTTACTGTATCAGACTGACTGTGCTCACTGTTACTGTATCAGACTGTATCACACTGACAGTGTGCTCACTGTTACTGTATCAGACGGTATCACACTGTCAGTCTGCTTATTGTTACTGTATTAGACTGTATCTCACTGACAGTGCGCTCACTGTTACTGTATCAGACTGTATCACACTGACAGTGCGCTCACTGTTACTGTATCAGACTGTATCTCACTGACAGTGCGCTCACTGTTACTGTATCAGACTATCACACTGACAGTGTGCTCACTGTTACTGTCTCACACTGACAGTGTGCTCACTGTTACTGTATCAGACTATCACACTGACTGTGTGCTCACTGTTACTGTATCAGACTGACTGTGCTCACTGTTACTGTATCAGACTGTATCACACTGACAGTGTGCTCACTGTTACTGTATCAGACTGACTGCTCACTGTTACTGTATCAGACTGTATCACACTGACAGTGTGCTCACTGTTACTGTATCAGACTGTATCACACTGTCAGTGTGCTTATTGTTACTGTATCAGACTGTATCTCACTGACAGTGCGCTCACTGTTACTGTATCAGACTGTATCACACTGACAGTGCGCTCACTGTTACTGCATCAGACTGTATCTCACTGACAGTGTGCTCACTGTTACTGTCTCACACTGACAGTGTGCTCACTGTTACTGTATCAGACTATCACACTGACTGTGCTCACTGTTACTGTATCAGACTGACTGTGCTCACTGTTACTGTATCAGACTGTATCACACTGACAGTGTGCTCACTGTTACTGTATCAGACTGACTGTGCTCACTGTTACTGTATCAGACTGTATCACACTGACAGTGTGCTCACTATTACTGTATCAGACTGTATCACACTGACAGTGTGCTCACTGTTACTGTATCAGACTGACTGTGCTCACTGTTACTGTATCAGGCTGTATCACACTGACAGTGTGCTCACTGTTACTGTATCAGACTGACTGTGCTCACTGTTACTGTATCAGACTGTATCACACTGTCAGTGTGCTCACTGTTACTGTATCAGACTGTATCACACTGACAGTGTGCTCGCTGTTACTGTATCAGACTATCACACTGACTGTGCTCACTGTTACTGTATCAGACTGGATCACACTGGCAGTGTGCTCACTGTTACTGTATCAGACTGTAACACACTGACTGTGTGCTCACTGTTACTGTATCAGACTGTATCTCACTGACAGTGCGCTCACTGTTACTGTATCAGACTATCACACTGACAGTGTGCTCACTGTTACTGTCTCACACTGACAGTGTGCTCACTGTTACTGTATCAGACTATCACACTGACTGTGTGCTCACTGTTACTGTATCAGACTGACTGTGCTCACTGTTACTGTATCAGACTGTATCACACTGACAGTGTGCTCACTGTTACTGTATCAGACTGACTGTGCTCACTGTTACTGTATCAGACTGTATCACACTGACAGTGTGCTCACTATTACTGTATCAGACTGTATCACACTGACAGTGTGCTCACTGTTACTGTATCAGACTGACTGTGCTCACTGTTACTGTATCAGACTATCACACTGACAGTGTGCTCACTGTTACTGTATCAGACTGTATCGCACTGTCAGTGTGCTTATTGTTACTGTATTAGACTATCACACTGACAGTGCGCTCACTATTACTGTATCAGACTATCACACTGTCAGTGTGCTTATTGTTACTGTATCAGACTATCACACTGACAGTGCGCTCACTATTACTGTATCAGACTATCACACTGACAGTGCGTTCACTGTTACTGTATCACACTGACAGTGTGCTCACTGTTACTGTATCAGACTATCACACTGACAGTGCGCTCACTATTACTGTATCAGACTATCACACTGACAGTGCGTTCACTGTTACTGTATCACACTGACAGTGTGCTCACTGTTACTGTATCAGACTATCACACTGATAGTGCGCTCACTGTTACTATATCAGACTGACTGTGCTCACTGTTACTGTATCAGACTGTATCACACTGTCAGTGTGCTCACTGTTACTGTATCAGACTATCACACTGACAGTGTGCTCGCTGTTACTGTATCAGACTGTATCACACTGACAGTGTGCTCCCTGTTACTGTATCAGACTGGATCACACTGGCAGTGTGCTCACTGTTACTGTATCACACTGACAGTGTGCTCAATGTTACTGTATCAGACTGTATCACACTGACAGTGTGCTCACTGTACCTGGATCAGACTGTATCACGCTGACAGTGTGCTCACTGTTACTGTATCAGACTGTATCACACTGACAGTGTGCTCACTGTTACTGTATCAGACTGTATCACACTGACAGTGTGCTCACTATTACTGTATCACACTGACAGTGCATTCACTGTTACTGTATCAGACTGTATCTCACTGACAGTGTGCTCACTGTTACTGTATCAGACTGTATCACACTGACTGTGCTCACTGTTATGTATCAGACTGTATCACACTGACAGTGCGCTCACTGTTACTGTATCAGACTGTATCACACCGGCAGTGTGCTCACTGTTACTGAATCAGACTGTATCACACCAACAGTGTGCTCACTGTTTCTGTATCACACTGACTGTGCGCTCACTGTTACTGTATCAGACTGTATCTCACTGACAGTGCTCACTGTTACTGTATCAGACTATCACACTGACAGTGTGCTCACTGTTACTGTATCAGACTGTATCACACTGACAGTGTGCTCACTGTTACTGTATCAGACTGTATCACACTGACAGTGTGCTCACTATTACTGTTTCACACTGACAGTGTGCTCACTATTACTGTATCACACTGACAGTGCATTCACTGTTACTGTATCAGACTGTATCTCACTGACAGTGTGCTCACTGTTACTTTATCAGACTGTATCACACTGACTGTGTGCTCACTGTTATGTATCAGACTGTATCACACTGACAGTGCGCTCACTGTTATTGTATCAGACTGTATCACACCGGCAGTGTGCTCACTGTTACTGAATCAGACTGTATCACACCAACAGTGTGCTCACTGTTACTGTATCACACTGACTGTGCGCTCACTGTTACTGTATCAGACTGTATCTCACTGACAGTGCTCACTGTTACTGTATCAGACTATCACACTGACAGTGTGCTCACTGTTACTGTATCAGACTGACAGTGCGCTCACTGTTACTGTATGAGACTATCACACTGACAGTGCACTCACTGTTACTGTATCAGACTGTATCACACTGACCATGCGCTCACTGTTACTGTATCAGACTATCACACTGACTGTGCGCTCACTGTTACTGTATCAGACTGTATGACTGACAGTGTGCTCACTGTTGCTGTATCCGACTGTATCACACTGACTGTGCTCTCTGCTACTGTATCAGATTGTATCACTGACAGTGCTCACTGTTACTGTTTCAGACTGTATCACACTGATGTGTGCTCACCAGTACTGTGTCAGAATGTATCACACTGACAGTGTGCTCACTGTTACTGTATCAGACTATATCACACTGACAGTGTGCTCACTGTTACTGTATCAGACTGTATCTCACTGACAGTGCGCTCACTGTTACTGTATCACACTGACAGTGTGCTCACTGTTACTGTATCAGACTGTATCACACCGACAGTGTGCTCACTGTTACTGTATCAGACTGTATCACACTGTCAGTGTGCTTATTGTTACTGTATTAGACTGTATCTCACTGACAGTGCGCTCACTGTTACTGTATCAGACTGTATCACACTGACAGTGCGCTCACTGTTACTGTATCAGACTGTATCTCACTGACAGTGCGCTCACTGTTACTGTATCAGACTATCACACTGACAGTGTGCTCACTGTTACTGTCTCACACTGACAGTGTGCTCACTGTTACTGTATCAGACTATCACACTGACTGTGTGCTCACTGTTACTGTATCAGACTGCCTGCTCACTGTTACTGTATCAGACAGTATCACACTGACAGTGTGCTCACTGTTACTGTATCAGACTGTATCACACTGTCAGTGTGCTTATTGTTACTGTATCAGACTGTATCTCACTGACAGTGCGCTCACTGTTACTGTATCAGACTGTATCACACTGACAGTGCGCTCACTGTTACTGCGTCAGACTGTATCTCACTGACAGTGCGCTGACTGTTACTGTATCAGACTATCACACTGACAGTGTGCTCACTGTTACTGTCTCACACTGACAGTGTGCTCACTGTTACTGTATCAGACTATCACACTGACTGTGTGCTCACTGTTACTGTATCAGACTGACTGTGCTCACTGTTACTGTATCAGACTGTATCACACTGACAGTGTGCTCACTGTTACTGTATCAGACTGACTGTGCTCACTGTTACTGTATCAGACTGTATCACACTGACAGTGTGCTCACTGTTACTGTATCAGACTCACTGCTCACTGTTACTGTATCAGACTGTATCACACTGACAGTGTGCTCACTGTCACTGTATCAGACTGTATCACACTGTCAGTGTGCTTATTGTTACTGTATCAGACTGTATCTCACTGACAGTGCGCTCACTGTTACTGTATCAGACTGTATCACACTGACAGTGCGCTCACTGTTACTGCATCAGACTGTATCTCACTGACTGCGCTCACTGTTACTGTATCAGACTATCACACTGACAGTGTGCTCACTGTTACTGTCTCACACTGACAGTGTGCTCACTGTTACTGTATCAGACTATCACACTGACTGTGTGCTCACTGTTACTGTATCAGACTGACTGTGCTCACTGTTACTGTATCAGACTGTATCACACTGACAGTGTGCTCACTGTTACTGTATCAGACTATCACACTGACAGTGTGCTCACTGTTACTGTATCAGACTGACTGTGCTCACTGTTACTGTATCAGGCTGTATCACACTGACAGTGTGCTCACTGTTACTGTATCAGACTGACTGTGCTCACTGTTACTGTATCAGGCTGTATCACACTGACAGTGTGCTCACTGTTACTGTATCAGACTGACTGTGCTCACTGTTACTGTATCAGACTGTATCACACTGTCAGTGTGCTCACTGTTACTGTATCAGACTGTATCACACTGACAGTGTGCTCGCTGTTACTGTATCAGACTATCACACTGACAGTGTGCTCACTGTTACTGTATCAGACTGGATCACACTGGCAGTGTGCTCACTGTTACTGTATCAGACTGTAACACACTGACTGTGTGCTCACTGTTACTGTATCAGACTGTATCTCACTGACAGTGCGCTCACTGTTACTGTATCAGACTATCACACTGACAGTGTGCTCACTGTTACTGTCTCACACTGACAGTGTGCTCACTGTTACTGTATCAGACTATCACACTGACTGTGTGCTCACTGTTACTGTATCAGACTGACTGTGCTCACTGTTACTGTATCAGACTGTATCACACTGACAGTGTGCTCACTGTTACTGTATCAGACTGACTGTGCTCACTGTTACTGTATCAGACTGTATCACACTGACAGTGTGCTCACTATTACTGTATCAGACTGTATCACACTGACAGTGTGCTCACTGTTACTGTATCAGACTGACTGTGCTCACTGTTACTGTATCAGACTATCACACTGACAGTGTGCTCACTGTTACTGTATCAGATTGTATCGCACTGTCAGTGTGCTTATTGTTACTGTATTAGACTATCACACTGACAGTGCGCTCACTATTACTGTATCAGACTATCACACTGTCAGTGTGCTTATTGTTACTGTATCAGACTATCACACTGACAGTGCGCTCACTATTACTGTATCAGACTATCACACTGACAGTGCGTTCACTGTTACTGTATCACACTGACAGTGTGCTCACTGTTACTGTATCAGACTATCACACTGATAGTGCGCTCACTGTTACTATATCAGACTGACTGTGCTCACTGTTACTGTATCAGACTGTATCACACTGTCAGTGTGCTCACTGTTACTGTATCAGACTATCACACTGACAGTGTGCTCGCTGTTACTGTATCAGACTGTATCACACTGACAGTGTGCTCCCTGTTACTGTATCAGACTGGATCACACTGGCAGTGTGCTCACTGTTACTGTATCAGACTGTAACACACTGACTGTGTGCTCACTGTTACTGTATCAGACTGTATCTCACTGACAGTGCGCTCACTGTTACTGTATCAGACTATCACACTGACAGTGTGCTCACTGTTACTGTCTCACACTGACAGTGTGCTCACTGTTACTGTATCAGACTATCACACTGACTGTGTGCTCACTGTTACTGTATCAGACTGACTGTGCTCACTGTTACTGTATCAGACTGTATCACACTGACAGTGTGCTCACTGTTACTGTATCAGACTGACTGTGCTCACTGTTACTGTATCAGACTGTATCACACTGACAGTGTGCTCACTATTACTGTATCAGACTGTATCACACTGACAGTGTGCTCACTGTTACTGTATCAGACTGACTGTGCTCACTGTTACTGTATCAGACTATCACACTGACAGTGTGCTCACTGTTACTGTATCAGACTGTATCGCACTGTCAGTGTGCTTATTGTTACTGTATTAGACTATCACACTGACAGTGCGCTCACTATTACTGTATCAGACTATCACACTGACAGTGCGTTCACTGTTACTGTATCACACTGACAGTGTGCTCACTGTTACTGTATCAGACTATCACACTGATAGTGCGCTCCCTGTTACTATATCAGACTGACTGTGCTCACTGTTACTGTATCAGACTGTATCACACTGTCAGTGTGCTCACTGTTACTGTATCAGACTGTATCACACTGACAGTGTGCTCCCTGTTACTGTATCAGACTGGATCACACTGGCAGTGTGCTCACTGTTACTGTATCACACTGACAGTGTGCTCAATGTTACTGTATCAGACTGTATCACACTGACAGTGTGCTCACTGTACCTGGATCAGACTGTATCACACTGACAGTGTGCTCACTGTTACTGTATCAGACTGTATCACACTGACAGTGTGCTCACTATTACTGTATCACACTGACAGTGTGCTCACTATTACTGTATCACACTGACAGTGCATTCACTGTTACTGTATCAGACTGTATCTCACTGACAGTGTGCTCACTGTTACTGTATCAGACTGTATCACACTGACTGTGCTCACTGTTATGTATCAGACTGTATCACACTGACAGTGCGCTCACTGTTACTGTATCAGACTGTATCACACCGGCAGTGTGCTCACTGTTACTGAATCAGACTGTATCACACCAACAGTGTGCTCACTGTTACTGTATCACACTGACTGTGCGCTCACTGTTACTGTATCAGACTGTATCTCACTGACAGTGCTCACTGTTACTGTATCAGACTATCACACTGACAGTGTGCTCACTGTTACTGTATCAGACTGTATCACACTGACAGTGTGCTCACTGTTACTGTATCAGACTGTATCACACTGACAGTGTGCTCACTATTACTGTTTCACACTGACAGTGTGCTCACTATTACTGTATCACACTGACAGTGCATTCACTGTTACTGTATCAGACTGTATCTCACTGACAGTGTGCTCACTGTTACTGTATCAGACTGTATCACACTGACTGTGTGCTCACTGTTATGTATCAGACTGTATCACACTGACAGTGCGCTCACTGTTATTGTATCAGACTGTATCACACCGGCAGTGTGCTCACTGTTACTGAATCAGACTGTATCACACCAACAGTGTGCTCACTGTTACTGTATCACACTGACTGTGCGCTCACTGTTACTGTATCAGACTGTATCTCACTGACAGTGCTCACTGTTACTGTATCAGACTATCACACTGACAGTGTGCTCACTGTTACTGTATCAGACTGTATCACACTGACAGTGTGCTCACTGTTACTGTATCAGACTGACAGTGCGCTCACTGTTACTGTATGAGACTATCACACTGACAGTGCACTCACTGTTACTGTATCAGACTGTATCACACTGACCATGCGCTCACTGTTACTGTATCAGACTATCACACTGACTGTGCGCTCACTGTTACTGTATCAGACTGTATGACTGACAGTGTGCTCACTGTTGCTGTATCCGACTGTATCACACTGACTGTGCTCACTGCTACTGTATCAGATTGTATCACTGACAGTGCTCACTGTTACTGTTTCAGACTGTATCACACTGATGTGTGCTCACCAGTACTGTGTCAGACTGTATCACACTGACAGTGTGCTCACTGTTACTGTATCAGACTATATCACACTGACAGTGTGCTCACTGTTACTGTATCAGACTGTATCTCACTGACAGTGCGCTCACTGTTACTGTATCAGACTGTATCTCACTGACAGTGCGCTCACTGTTACTGTATCACACTGACAGTGTGCTCACTGTTACTGTATCAGACTGTATCACACCGACAATGTGCTCACTATTACTGTATCAGACTATCACACTGACTGTGTGCTCACTGTTACTGTATCAGACTGACTGTGCTCACTGTTACTGTATCAGACTGTATCACACTGACAGTGTGCTCACTGTTACTGTATCAGACTGTATCACACTGTCAGTGTGCTTATTGTTACTGTATTAGACTGTATCTCACTGACAGTGCGCTCACTGTTACTGTATCAGACTGTATCACACTGACAGTGCGCTCACTGTTACTGTATCAGACTGTATCTCACTGACAGTGCGCTCACTGTTACTGTATCAGACTATCACACTGACAGTGTGCTCACTGTTACTGTCTCACACTGACAGTGTGCTCACTGTTACTGTATCAGACTCTCACACTGACTGTGTGCTCACTGTTACTGTATCAGACTGACTGCTCACTGTTACTGTATCAGACAGTATCACACTGACAGTGTGCTCACTGTTACTGTATCAGACTGTATCACACTGACAGTGCGCTCACTGTTACTGTATCAGACTGTATCACACTGACAGTGCGCTCACTGTTACTGCATCAGACTGTATCTCACTGACAGTGCGCTGACTGTTACTGTATCAGACTATCACACTGACAGTGTGCTCACTGTTACTGTCTCACACTGACAGTGTGCTCACTGTTACTGTATCAGACTATCACACTGACTGTGTGCTCACTGTTACTGTATCAGACTGACTGTGCTCACTGTTACTGTATCAGACTGTATCACACTGACAGTGTGCTCACTGTTACTGTATCAGACTGACTGTGCTCACTGTTACTGTATCAGACTATCACACTGACAGTGTGCTCACTGTTACTGTATCAGACTCACTGCTCACTGTTACTGTATCAGACTGTATCACACTGACAGTGTGCTCACTGTCACTGTATCAGACTGTATCACACTGTCAGTGTGCTTATTGTTACTGTATCAGACTGTATCTCACTGACAGTGCGCTCACTGTTACTGTATCAGACTGTATCACACTGACAGTGCGCTCACTGTTACTGCATCAGACTGTATCTCACTGACAGTGCGCTCACTGTTACTGTATCAGACTATCACACTGACAGTGTGCTCACTGTTACTGTCTCACACTGACAGTGTGCTCACTGTTACTGTATCAGACTATCACACTGACTGTGTGCTCACTGTTACTGTATCAGACTGACTGTGCTCACTGTTACTGTATCAGACTGTATCACACTGACAGTGTGCTCACTGTTACTGTATCAGACTGACTGCTCACTGTTACTGTATCAGACTGTATCACACTGACAGTGTGCTCACTATTACTGTATCAGACTATCACACTGACAGTGTGCTCACTGTTACTGTATCAGACTGACTGTGCTCACTGTTACTGTATCAGGCTGTATCACACTGACAGTGTGCTCACTGTTACTGTATCAGACTGACTGTGCTCACTGTTACTGTATCAGACTGTATCACACTGTCAGTGTGCTCACTGTTACTGTATCAGACTGTATCACACTGACAGTGTGCTCGCTGTTACTGTATCAGACTGTATCACACTGACAGTGTGCTCACTGTTACTGTATCAGACTGGATCACACTGGCAGTGTGCTCACTGTTACTGTATCAGACTGTAACACACTGACTGTGTGCTCACTGTTACTGTATCAGACTGTATCTCACTGACAGTGCGCTCACTGTTACTGTATCAGACTATCACACTGACAGTGTGCTCACTGTTACTGTCTCACACTGACAGTGTGCTCACTGTTACTGTATCAGACTATCACACTGACTGTGTGCTCACTGTTACTGTATCAGACTGACTGTGCTCACTGTTACTGTATCAGACTGTATCACACTGACAGTGTGCTCACTGTTACTGTATCAGACTGACTGTGCTCACTGTTACTGTATCAGACTGTATCACACTGACAGTGTGCTCACTATTACTGTATCAGACTGTATCACACTGACAGTGTGCTCACTGTTACTGTATCAGACTGACTGTGCTCACTGTTACTGTATCAGACTATCACACTGACAGTGTGCTCACTGTTACTGTATCAGACTGTATCGCACTGTCAGTGTGCTTATTGTTACTGTATTAGACTATCACACTGACAGTGCGCTCACTATTACTGTATCAGACTATCACACTGTCAGTGTGCTTATTGTTACTGTATCAGACTATCACACTGACAGTGCGCTCACTATTACTGTATCAGACTATCACACTGACAGTGCGTTCACTGTTACTGTATCACACTGACAGTGTGCTCACTGTTACTGTATCAGACTATCACACTGATAGTGCGCTCACTGTTACTATATCAGACTGACTGTGCTCACTGTTACTGTATCAGACTGTATCACACTGTCAGTGTGCTCACTGTTACTGTATCAGACTATCACACTGACAGTGTGCTCGCTGTTACTGTATCAGACTGTATCACACTGACAGTGTGCTCCCTGTTACTGTATCAGACTGGATCACACTGGCAGTGTGCTCACTGTTACTGTATCACACTGACAGTGTGCTCAATGTTACTGTATCAGACTGTATCACACTGACAGTGTGCTCACTGTACCTGGATCAGACTGTATCACACTGACAGTGTGCTCACTGTTACTGTATCAGACTGTATCACACTGACAGTGTGCTCACTGTTACTGTATCAGACTGTATCACACTGACAGTGTGCTCACTATTACTCTATCACACTGACAGTGTGCTCACTATTACTGTATCACACTGACAGTGCATTCACTGTTACTGTATCAGACTGTATCTCACTGACAGTGTGCTCACTGTTACTGTATCAGACTGTATCACACTGACTGTGTGCTCACTGTTATGTATCAGACTGTATCACACTGACAGTGCGCTCACTGTTACTGTATCAGACTGTATCACACCGGCAGTGTGCTCACTGTTACTGAATCAGACTGTATCACACCAACAGTGTGCTCACTGTTACTGTATCACACTGACTGTGCGCTCACTGTTACTGTATCAGACTGTATCTCACTGACAGTGCTCACTGTTACTGTATCAGACTGTCAGTGCGCTCACTGTTACTGTATGAGACTAACACACTGACAGTGCACTCACTGTTACTGTATCAGACTGTATGACTGACAGTGTGCTCACTGTTGCTGTATCCGACTGTATCACACTGACTGTGCTCACTGCTACTGTATCAGATTGTATCACTGACAGTGCTCACTGTTCCTGTTTCAGACTGTATCACACTGATGTGTGCTCACTATTACTCTATCAGACTGTATCACACTGACAGTGTGCTCACTGTTACTGTATCAGACTATATCACACTGACAGTGTGCTCACTGTTACTGTATCAGACTGTATCTCACTGACAGTGCGCTCACTGTTACTGTATCAGACTGTATCACACTGACAGTGCGCTCACTGTTACTGTATCAGACTGTATCTCACTGACAGTGTGCTCACTGCTACTGTATCACACTGACAGTGTGCTCACTGTTACTGTATCAGACTGTATCACACCGACAATGTGCTCACTGTTACTGTATCAGACTATCACACTGACTGTGTGCTCACTGTTACTGTATCAGACTGACTGTGCTCACTGTTACTGTATCAGACTGTATCACACTGACAGTGTGCTCACTGTTACTGTATCAGACTGTATCACACTGTCAGTGTGCTTATTGTTACTGTATTAGACTGTATCTCACTGACAGTGCGCTCACTGTTACTGTATCAGACTGTATCACACTGACAGTGCGCTCACTGTTACTGTATCAGACTGTATCTCACTGACAGTGCGCTCACTGTTACTGTATCAGACTATCACACTGACAGTGTGCTCACTGTTACTGTCTCACACTGACAGTGTGCTCACTGTTACTGTATCAGACTGACTGTGCTCACTGTTACTGTATCAGACTGTATCACACTGACAGTGTGCTCACTGTTACTGTATCAGACTGACTGCTCACTGTTACTGTATCAGACTGTATCACACTGACAGTGTGCTCACTATTACTGTATCACACTGACAGTTTGCTCACTATTACTGTATCACACTGACAGTGCATTCACTGTTACTGTATCAGACTGTATCTCACTGACAGTGTGCTCACTGTTACTGTATCAGACTATCACACTGACAGTGTGCTCACTGTTACTGTATCAGACTATCACACTGACTGTGTGCTCACTGTTACTGTATCAGACTGACTGTGCTCACTGTTACTGTATCAGACTGTATCACACTGACAGTGTGCTCACTGTTACTGTATCAGACTGACTGTGCTCACCGTTACTGTATCAGACTGTATCACACTGACAGTGTGCTCACTATTACTGTATCAGACTGTATCACACTGACAGTGTGCTCACTGTTACTGTATCAGACTGACTGTGCTCACTGTTACTGTATCAGACTGTATCACACTGACAGTGTGCTCACTGTTACTGTATCAGACTGACTGTGCTCACTGTTACTGTATCAGACTATCACACTGTCAGTGTGCTCACTGTTACTGTATCAGACTGTATCACACTGACAGTGTGCTCGCTGTTACTGTATCAGACTGTATCACACTGACAGTGTGCTCACTGTTACTGTATCAGACTGGATCACACTTCCAGTTTGCTCACTGTTACTGTATCAGACTGTAACACACTGACTGTGTGCTCACTGTTACTGTATCAGACTGTATCTCACTGACAGTGCGTTCACTGTTACTGTATCAGACTATCACACTGACAGTGTGCTCACTGTTACTGTCTCACAGTGACAGTGTGCTCACTGTTACTGTATCAGACTATCACACTGACTGTGTGCTCACTGTTACTGTATCAGACTGACTGTGCTCACTGTTACTGTATCAGACTGTATCACACTGACAGTGTGCTCACTGTTACTGTATCAGACTGACTGCTCACTGTTACTGTATCAGACTGTATCACACTGACAGTGTGCTCACTATTACTGTATCAGACTGTATCACACTGACAGTGTGCTCACTGTTACTGTATCAGACTGACTGTGCTCACTGTTACTGTATCAGACTATCACACTGACAGTGTGCTCACTGTTACTGTATCAGACTGTATCGCACTGTCAGTGTGCTTATTGTTACTGTATCAGACTATCACACTGACAGTGCGCTCACTATTACTGTATCAGACTATCACACTGTCAGTGTGCTTATTGTTACTGTATCAGACTATCACACTGACAGTGCGCTCACTATTACTGTATCAGACTATCACACTGACAGTGCGTTCACTGTTACTGTATCACACTGACAGTGTGCTCACTGTTACTGTATCAGACTATCACACTGATAGTGCGCTCACTGTTACTATATCAGACTGACTGTGCTCACTGTTACTGTATCAGACTGCATCACACTGTCAGTGTGCTCACTGTTACTGTATCAGACTATCACACTGACAGTGTGCTCGCTGTTACTGTATCAGACTGTATCACACTGACAGTGTGCTCCCTGTTACTGTATCAGACTGGATCACACTGGCAGTGTGCTCACTGTTACTGTATCAGACTGTAACACACTGACTGTGTGCGCACTGTTACTGTATCAGACTGTATCACACTGACAGTGTGCTCACTGTTACTGTATCACACTGTCTGTGCGCTCACTGTTACTGTATCAGACTATCACACTGACAGTGTGCTCACTGTTACTGTATCAGACTGGATCACACTGGCAGTGCGCTCACTGTTACTGTATCAGACTGTATCACACTGACAGTGTGCTCACTGTTACTGTATCAGACTGTATCAGACTGACAGTGCGCTCCCTGTTACTGTATCAGACTGTATCACACTGACAGTGCGCTCATTGTTACTGTATCACTGTATCACACTGACAGTGTGCTCACTGTTACTGTATCAGACTGTATCTCACTGACAGCGTGCTCACTATTACTGTATCAGACTGTATCAGACTGACAGTGCTCACTGTTACTGTATCAGACTGTATCAGACTGACAGTGCGCTCACTGTTACTGTATCAGACTGTATCTCACTGACAGTGCGCTCACTATTACTGTATCAGACTGTATCAGACTGACAGTGCTCACTGTTACTGTATCAGACTGTAACACACTGACAGTGCGCTCACTACTACTGTATCAGACTGTATCACACTGACTGTGTGCTCACTGTTACGGTATCAGACTGTATCACACTGACAGTGCGCTCACTGTTACTGTATCAGACTGTATCAGACTGACAGTGCGCTCCCTGTTACTGTATCAGACTGTATCACACTGACAGTGCGCTCATTGTTACTGTATCAGACTGTATCACACTGACAGTGTGCTCACTGTTACTGTATCAGACTGTATCTCACTGACAGTGTGCTCACTATTACTGTATCAGACTGACAGTGCTCACTGTTACTGTATCAGACTGTAACACACTGACTGCGCTCACTACTACTGTATCAGACTGTATCACACTGACAGTGTGCTCACTATTACTGTATCAGACTGTATCAGACTGACAGTGCGCTCCCTGTTACTGTATCAGACTGTATCACACTGACAGTACCCTCACTGTTACTGTATCAGACTGTATCAGACTGACAGTGCTCACTGTTACTGTATCAGACTGTATCACACTGTCAGTGTGCTCACTGTTACTGTATCACACTGACTGTGCTCACTGTTACTGTATCAGACTTATCACACTGACAGTGCGCTCACTGTTACTGTATTGCACTGACAGTGTGCTCACTTACTGTATCTGACTATCACACTGTCAGTGTCCTCACTGTTACTGTATCACACTGACCGTGCGCTCCCTGTTACTGTATCAGACTGTATCACACTGACAGTGCTCACTGTTACTGTATCAGACTGTATCACACTGTCAGTGTGCTCACTGTTACTGTATCACACTGACAGTGCTCACTGTTACTGTATCACACTGACAGTACTCACTGTTACTGTATCAGACTGTATCACACTGTCAGTGTCCTCACTTACTGTATCACACTGACTGTGCTCACTGTTACTGTATCAGACTGTATCACACTGACAGTGCGCTCACTGTTACTGTATTGCACTGACAGTGTGCTCACTTACTGTATCTGACTATCACACTGTCAGTGTGCTCACTGTTACTGTATCACACTGACCATGCGCTCCCTGTTACTGTATCAGACTGTATCACACTGACAGTGCTCACTGTTACTGTATCAGATTGTATCACACTGACAGTGTGCTCACTGTTACTGTATCAGACTGTATCACACTGACAGTGCGCTCACTGTTACTGTATCAGACTATCACACTGACAGTGCGCTCACTGTTACTGTATCACACTGTCAGTACCCTCACTGTTGCTGTATCAGACTGTATCACACTGACAGTGTGCTCCCTGTTACGGTATCAGACTGTATCACACTGACTGTGCTCACTGTTACGGTATCAGACTGTATCACACTGACAGTGTGCTCCCTGTTACGGTATCAGACTGTATCACACTGACAGTGTGCTCCCTGTTACGGTATCAGACTGTATCACACTGACAGTACCCTCACTGTTACGGTCTCAGACTGAGACGCTGCCGTTATTCTCACAGAACATCGCTCCGGCCGCGCTCTTCCTTGCTGCCAAGGTGGAGGAGCAGCCCCGGAAGCTGGAACACGTCATCAAGGTGGCCCACGCGTGTCTGAACCCCCAGGAGCCTTCCCCGGACGCCAAGAGTGACGTAAGTACCTGCGGTCACGCGCGACGGCACCAGTGTCGCCCAGTCACTGTCGGAGCCACTGCTTCGCTCCTCCTCTCTCCGGCACAATGGACCGGCCCGTGATGCTGCCGGAGAGGGGCGGAGGAGGAGAGGGGAGCGGGCGCAGGGGAGACACCAAGGGTGAGAGAGAGGGCACAGACAGAGGGGAACGGTGAGCCGGGTGGCGAGATGGAGGGCCGGAAGGGAAAGAGAGGCAGATGGAGACTGAGCGTGCGGGACAGGGTCGGACAGGGAGATGGAGGGAGAGATAGAGGGTCGGATAGAGAGATGGAGGGAGAGAGAGGGTCGGACAGAGAGATGGAGGGAGAGAGAGGGTCGGACAGAGAGATGGAGGGAGAGAGAGAGGGTCGGACAGAGATGGAGGGAGAGAGAGAGGGTCGGACAGAGATGGAGGGAGAGAGAGAGGGTCGGATAGAGAGATGGAGGGAGAGAGAGGGTCGGACAGAGAGATGGAGGGAGAGAGAGAGGGTCGGATAGAGATGGAGGGAGAGAGAGAGGGTCGGACAGAGATGGAGGGAGAGAGAGAGGGTCGGATAGAGAGATGGAGGGAGAGAGAGGGTCGGGCAGAGATGGAGGGAGAGAGTGAGGGTTGGATAGCGAGATGGAGGGAGAGAGAGGGTCGGACAGAGATGGAGGGAGAGAGAGGGTCAGACAGAGAGATGGAGGGAGGTAGAGAGGGTCGGACAGAGAGATGGAGGGAGGGTCGGACAGAGAGATGGAGGGAGGTAGAGAGGGTCGGACAGAGATGGAGGGAGAGAGAGAGGGTCGGATAGAGAGATGGAGGGAGAGAGAGGGTCGGGCAGAGATGGAGGGAGAGAGTGAGGGTTGGATAGCGAGATGGAGGGAGAGAGAGGGTCGGACAGAGATGGAGGGAGAGAGAGGGTCGGACAGAGAGATGGAGGGAGGTAGAGAGGGTCGGACAGAGAGATGGAGGGAGGGTCGGATAGAGAGATGGAGGGAGAGAGAGGGTCGGACAGAGAGATGGAGGGAGAGAGAGAGAGAGACGGATAGAGAGATGGAGGGAGAGAGAGAGGGTCGGACAGAGAGATGGAGGGAGAGAGATGGTCGGACAGAGATGGAGGGAGAGAGAGAGGGTCGGACAGAGAGATGGAGGGAGGGAGAGAGGGTCGGACAGAGAGATGGAGGGAGGGAGAGAGGGTCGGACAGAGATGCAGGGAGAGTGAGGGGGGATCGGACAGAGATGGAGGGAGGGAAAGAGGGTCGGAGAGAGAGATGGTGGAAGGGAGAGATGGGTGGAGTGGGGAGAGGGTCGGACAGAGATGGAGGGAGGGATGGAGAGAGAGACGGTTGGACAGAGATGGAGGGAGGGAAGGGACGGACAGAGATGGAGGGAGAGAAGGAGGGACGGACAGAGATGGTGGGAGAGGAGGAGGGACGGACAGGGAGATGGAGGGAGGGAGGGTCGGACTGAGAGATGGTGGGAGAGAAGGAGGGACGGACAGAGATGAAGGCAAGGAGAGAGGGTCAGACAGAGATGGAGGGAGAGAGAGAGAGAGTGTGGTCAGACAGAGAGATGGAGGGAGGGAGAGAGGGTTGGCCAGAGATATGGATGGAGGGAGAGAGAGACGGTCGAACAGAGATGGAGGGAGAGAGAGGGCCGGAGGGAGAGATGGAGGGAGACAGAGAGAGGGTCGGAGAGGGAGATGGAGGGAGAGAGAGGGTCGGACAGAGACGGTGGGAGAGAGAGAGAGGGTCGGACAGAGAGATAGAGGGAGGGAGAGAGGGTCGGATGGAGAGAGGGTTGGACAGAGAGATGGAGGGAGAGAGAGCGGGTCGGAGAGGGAGAGCGGGTCGGAGAGGGAGAGCGGGTCGGAGAGGGAGAGCGGGTCGGAGAGGGAGAGCGGGTCGGAGAGGGAGAGCGGGTCGGAGAGGGAGAGCGGGTCGGAGAGGGAGAGCGGGTCGGAGAGGGAGAGCGGGTCGGAGAGGGAGAGCGGGTCGGAGAGGGAGAGCGGGTCGGAGAGGGAGAGCGGGTCGGAGAGGGAGAGGGGGACGGAGAGGGAGAGCGGGACGGAGAGGGAGAGCGGGACGGAGAGGGAGAGCGGGACGGAGAGGGAGAGCGGGACGGAGAGGGAGAGCGGGACGGAGAGGGAGAGCGGGTCGGAGAGGGAGAGCGGGTCGGAGAGGGAGAGCGGGTCGGAGAGGGAGAGCGGGTCGGAGAGGGAGAGCGGGACGGAGAGGGAGAGCGGGACGGAGAGGGAGAGCGGGACGGAGAGGGAGAGCGGGACGGAGAGGGAGAGCGGGACGGAGAGGGAGAGCGGGTCGGAGAGGGAGAGCGGGTCGGAGAGGGAGAGCGGGTCGGAGAGGGAGAGCGGGTCGGAGAGGGAGAGCGGGGCGGAGAGGGAGAGCGGGGCGGAGAGGGAGAGCGGGGCGGAGAGGGAGAGCGGGGCGGAGAGGGAGAGCGGGGCGGAGAGGGAGAGCGGGGCGGAGAGGGAGAGCGGGGCGGAGAGGGAGAGCGGGGCGGAGAGGGAGAGCGGGGCGGAGAGGGAGAGCGGGGCGGAGAGGGAGAGCGGGGCGGAGAGGGAGAGCGGGGCGGAGAGGGAGAGCGGGGCGGAGAGGGAGAGCGGGGCGGAGAGGGAGAGCGGGGCGGAGAGGGAGAGCGGGGCGGAGAGGGAGAGCGGGGCGGAGAGGGAGAGCGGGGCGGAGAGGGAGAGCGGGGCGGAGACGGAGAGGGAGAGGGAGAGCGCGTCGAGAGGGAGAGCGGGACGGGAAGGGAGAGCGGGACGGAGAGGGAGAGCGGGACGGGAAGGGAGAGCGGGACGGAGAGGGAGAGCGAGAGGGAGAGCGGGACTGAGAGAGAGAGCGGGACGGAGAGGGAGAGCGGGACGGAGAGGGAGAGCGGGTCGGAGAGGGCGGGGGTCGGAGAGGGCGGGGGTCGGAGAGGGAGAGCGGGTCAGAGAGGGCGGGGGTCGGAAGGTCGGAGAGGGATGGAGGGAAGGTCGGAGAGGGAGAGCGGGGCGGAGAGGGAGAGCGGGACGGAGAGGGAGAGCGGGACGGAGAGGGAGAGCGGGTTGGAGAGGGCGGGGGTCGGAGAGGGCGGGGGTCGGAGAGGGAGAGCGGGTCAGAGAGGTCGGGGGTCGGAAGGTCGGAGAGGGATGGAGGGAAGGTCGGAGAGGGAGGGAGGGAAGGTCGGAGAGGGAGGGAGGGAAGGTCGGAGAGGGAGGGAGGGAAGGTCGGAGAGTGATGGTGGGAAGGTCGGAAAGGGAGGGAGGGAAGGAGAGAGGGTTGGAGGGATAGATGGAGGGAGGGAGAGAGAGGGTCGGACAGAGAGATGGAGGGAGAGAGAGGGTCAGACAGAGAGATGGAGGGAGAGAGAGAGGGTCGGACAGAGATGGAGGGAGAGAGAGAGAGGGTCGGATAGAGAGATGGAGGGAGAGAGAGGGTCGGACAGAGAGATGGAGGGAGAGAGAGAGAGAGACGGATAGAGAGATGGAGGGAGAGAGAGAGGGTCGGACAGAGAGATGGAGGGAGAGAGAGGGTCGGTCAGAGATGGAGGGAGAGAGAGAGGGCGGAGAGGGAGAGCGGGGCGGAGAGGGAGAGCGGGGCGGAGAGGGAGAGCGGGGCGGAGAGGGAGAGCGGGGCGGAGAGGGAGAGCGGGGCGGAGAGGGAGAGCGGGGCGGAGAGGGAGAGCGGGGCGGAGAGGGAGAGCGGGGCGGAGAGGGAGAGCGGGGCGGAGAGGGAGAGCGGGGCGGAGAGGGAGAGCGGGGCGGAGAGGGAGAGCGGGGCGGAGAGGGAGAGCGGGGCGGAGAGGGAGAGCGGGTCGGAGACGGAGAGGGAGAGGGAGAGCGCGTCGAGAGGGAGAGCGCGTCAAGAGGGAGAGGGGGACGGAAAGGGAGAGCGGGACGGAGAGGGAGAGCGAGAGGGAGAGCGGGACTGAGAGAGAGAGGGGGACGGAGAGGGAGAGCGGGACGGAGAGGGAGAGCGGGTCGGAGAGGGCGGGGGTCGGAGAGGGCGGGGGTCGGAGAGGGAGAGCGGGTCAGAGAGGGCGGGGGTCGGAAGGTCGGAGAGGGATGGAGGGAAGGTCGGAGAGGGAGAGCGGGGCGGAGAGGGAGAGCGGGACGGAGAGGGAGAGCGGGACGGAGAGGGAGAGCGGGTTGGAGAGGGCGGGGGTCGGAGAGGGCGGGGGTCGGAGAGGGAGAGCGGGTCAGAGAGGGCGGGGGTCGGAAGGTCGGAGAGGGATGGAGGGAAGGTCGGAGAGGGAGGGAGGGAAGGTCGGAGAGGGAGGGAGGGAAGGTCGGAGAGGGAGGGAGGGAAGGTCGGAGAGTGATGGTGGGAAGGTCGGAAAGGGAGGGAGGGAAGGAGAGAGGGTTGGAGGGATAGATGGAGGGAGGGAGAGAGAGGGTCGGACAGAGAGATGGAGGGAGAGAGAGGGTCAGACAGAGAGATGGAGGGAGAGAGAGAGGGTCGGACAGAGATGGAGGGAGAGAGAGAGAGGGTCGGATAGAGAGATGGAGGGAGAGAGAGGGTCGGACAGAGAGATGGAGGGAGAGAGAGAGAGAGACGGATAGAGAGATGGAGGGAGAGAGAGAGGGTCGGACAGAGAGATGGAGGGAGAGAGAGGGTCGGTCAGAGATGGAGGGAGAGAGAGAGGGTCGGACAGAGATGGAGGGAGGGAGAGAGGGTCGGACAGAGAGACGGAGGGAGGGAGAGAGGGTCGGACAGAGATGCAGGGAGAGTGAGGGGGGATCGGACAGAGATGGAGGGAGGGAAAGAGGGTCGGAGAGAGAGATGGTGGAAGGGAGAGATGGATGGAGTGGGGAGAGGGTCGGACAGAGATGGAGGGAGGGATGGAGAGAGAGACGGTTGGACAGAGATGGAGGGAGGGAAGGGACGGACAGAGATGGAGGGAGAGAAGGAGGGACGGACAGAGATGGTGGGAGAGGAGAAGGGACGGACAGGGAGATGGAGGGAGGGAGGGTCGGACTGAGAGATGGTGGGAGAGAAGGAGGGACGGACAGGGAGATGGAGGGAGGGGAGAGAGGGTCGGACAGAGAGATGGAGGGAGAGAGAGAGGGTTGGACAGAGATGAAGGGAAGGAGAGAGGGTCGGACAGAGATGGAGGGAGAGAGAGAGAGAGTGTGGTCAGACAGAGAATGGAGGGAGGGAGAGAGGGTTGGCCAGAGATATGGATGGAGGGAGAGAGAGACGGTCGAACAGAGATGGAGGGAGAGAGAGGGCCGGAGGGAGAGATGGAGGGAGACAGAGAGAGGGTCGGAGAGGGAGATGGAGGGAGGGAGAGAGAGGGTCGGAC